>NC_081421.1:58989972-59057051 GCF_949786415.1 Peromyscus eremicus | reverse complement strand
GATTGCAATGTTGTTTAAAATATACATTCAAATTATATAAGTGATTTAAGATACAGCAACACTTAAAACAATGAAAATAATTTTGAACTAAATTCCTTTTTTTTTTCCTTTTTGGATCTTCAAGACAGGGTTTCTCTATGTAGCCTACGCTACTCTGTAGCCCAGCCTGGCCTCAAACTCAGAGATCCCCCTGCCTCTGCCTCTGGAGTGCTGGGATTAAAGGCATGAGCCACCATGGCCTGGCTGGACTAAATTTTTTACACTGATTTAGTAATGAGATCATTACTAAAGTGACTTTAAAGAGATGGATGCATTAAAATTTAACATTCCTAGAATCTGACTTAACATCTTTGTCTGACTTAAAACAAATGCTTTTAATGTGAAATTAAATGTTTTACAATTTATTTTCAGAACCTTTCAAAAGTAAGCGTCTACGGGGCGGGGTGGGGGGGGGTGGGGTAGGTCAGTGATAGTGTTTCTGGTTTCCAATCATCAGCCGGGGGAGAGGGTGGCTTCTTCCTTCACGGATTCTTTTAGCCATAATACAGAATAAGTATATCCTCCATATCAACTGTGGTGGTTTGAATGAGAATGACTCATAGGCTCACATATTTGAATGCCTGGTCTCCAGTTGTTAAAGACTATTTTGGAAAGACTAGGAGGTGTGGCCTTGTTGAAGGAAGTGTATCACTGGAGGTGGGCTTTGAGTTTCAAAAACCCACAGCAGATCCAGTCTCTTGTGTTTGTGAGTCAGATGTGAGCTCTCAGCTACTTCTCCAATGCCATGCCTACCTGCCTGCTGCCATGCTCACCCACCATGATGATCACAGACTGATCCTCTGAAACTGTAAGCAAATTAAATTTATATGTGTGTGTGTGTGTGTGTGTGTGTGTGTGTGTGTGTGTTCTGCCTGGGTCATGATGCTTTGTCACAGAAATAAAAAAGTAACTGAGACATCAATTATGGCATCTTTTGATAAAATGGGGTTCTCTTCTTTCTAGATCCATTTACAGAGTATCATGTCTGCTTCTTAGTCCATACTTCTCATTATTACAAGCAGCCCAGAGGAGCACATCACCTGGAAAACAGAATCCACTTAAAATGGCCAATCTGGCTTTGTAGTGTAATGTAGCTCACTTTATATATTGGTAGATTTTAAGTGTCCTCTGGCTGGAGGTTACAGACTTCAGCCTACAGGCCAAACCCCATCTACTTCTTGTTTTTATGCATGAGCTCTCATTGGAGCAGTTATAGCTCGAGTCCATATCATCTATGGCTGCTTTCACAAGGCAGGAACAGAGCTCAAGTTGTGAGAGTGTGTTGACCCACAAAGAAAGGTTGCCAACCTTCCTCTACGTCCCACAAGACTTCTCCAAGAATCATCTTCAAAGTATATTTAAATAAGCTGCTGCTAAGCCACACACTCTGGAGCCCTCTGGTGCTAAGACACACACATAGGAACCCTCAAATCTCTCGTATTAGGAGCAAAACTGCCATGTCAAAGAATGTAGATGTTACCATTCCCCATCATGGAGTCCCACCATATTAGTAAATCATGTTAATGCTAAAAGGTTGCCTTTTAAAAACACTTAAGCATGTCTGTGTCCATGTAAGAAATGGGGGAAAGCAGAAAAAAAAAAAAAAAAAACCAATATAGCAGACAGATATTCCAATCACTATCTTCTCACCCTAAAATCACTGTAGACCTACACTGTAGGTATGTAAAATCATTGTAGGCTCCTTGTTTAAAAATATCTATTCCTGGATTTCTGACAACCAGATATTCTCTTAAGAAGCCAAAGAAGCTTTGGAAGGCACTGAATTCAAACTAAGGAATATAAAGATAATGATTATGTATTTCTACTCACAATCCTTTATCCTTATCAGAGGCAACACCAAATGTTAACCATAAAGATGCCTGAATATTCTTAAGAACTAAATTGCTTTTCATTTTAAGTTCACACAAAAGAAAGTATCCCTAACACTTCAGTGCCAACACAGGAATATCCCCTGCACTGTATGGGACACAAAGACGCACATCTGTGAAAGTTAAAGCCAGGGAGACAGCCTTCCCTTTCAGAAAGTGTTAGCCCCACTTCATTAGTGTTAAGACCAAGCTTAGCTGGGCTGTGGTGTTATACACCTTTATAATCCCTAGGGAGGCATTGATCACCTAGGGAGGCAGAGGCACTGGATCTCTGAATTCGAGGCCATCATGGTCTACAGAGCAAATTTCAGGACAATCAGGGCTACCCAGAGAAATCTCCATGGGGGATGACCAAGATTATAATACAAGAAAATATCAAAAACCTGAGTTTGGAGAGACTAACCTTCCATTTTATTTTTTAGTTCCCTACCAAAGTCCTAAGTTTTCTGAAAATACAACTCAGGATCTAAATACTCTATTGAAAACCTGTAACTGTTTTTAAGACAGAATTATATGCCCTGGGATTGAGTTGGCAGCTAAGTTTAAAGACTGCTCTTCTTTCTAACTGCCATTTTCGCTCACTTAGGAAGCATGTCTTTGGGGGAACGTCTCTCCTCTTATTATGCCTGTGCATAAGCTAACACAAATATGCCCCATCCCCAAAGTTTAAAACTCCTTTTTCAGCTCTTTACTTGGTATTAGTAATCTCAGAAACCTAAAGGCTTTTAAGAATGACTCCCATCTCTACCCACACTGTGGGCATATTACCCAAACTACTTCGCAGTCTTGAAAGCTACATGAAGCATGGCCCTGTGGATATAGCTAAGTTGGCAAAGTACCTGCTAGATAATGCACAGAGCCCTGGGTTCAAACCCCAGCAACTACATAAACCAAAAATAGTGGCATACACCAGTAAGTTTAGCATTCAGGAAGTCAAGGCAGGATCAGAATGATTAGAAGTTAAAGGTCATCCTCAGCTACACAGCAAGTTCAAGGTCAGCCTGGGACAAAAGACAGAGTCCAAAAAAATACAAAAGAAAAAGAAAAAAAAAAACAGAGAAAGAGTGAGAAAGTTAAGAGAGGGAGGGAAAGAAAAACAGAATGAGCCAACACTTGAACTATATGGATATCCAGCTCTTAACCCAAAATTCAACATCCAAAGCAAAGTCTCGCAACCCCGTTTCTGAATTCCTGCTCCTGAGAAACTACTAGCATCATGCTAAAAAACATTCAAAGCATTTCCTTTTTCACGCCTCCTTCTGTGCAGCCCCCATAGTGTAAAAATGTTGGTTTCCTAGAGAAACAAAATCCTAAAGCCAGCATAATGTCTTTGTCCTAAAGTATAATTTCTCCCAATCACTTGAAACTACTCTCTCTGGAGCAGTTTTCAAATTCTTTTGTGAACTGTAACCATGCATCTATATAGCGCAAACTGATCTTAACCCTAGTGGAGAACCTCCAGCAGTAGGTATGTATTCCCACCAAGCTAACTTCCTAATTAGATCTCAACTTTGAGTGTTCTGACTCTAAACCTTTAATATTTTGTTTGTATGTGTTCTTTTCTTCCTGAAGGAGCTCTTCCAAGTTTGGCTCAGAGACTCCAATTATTCCTGGGTAGTCCAAAAATCAACATTTCCATAATGAAATGTGCAATGACAGTTCCTGGCATATAGTGATCTTGGAGTGATAATGGTAATACATTTCCCCCTTTCCTACATTTTTAAAAAAATCTATTATTATTACTATTACTATTACTACCACCACCACATGTGTGTGCACATGACACATGTCAGAGGACAACTTTGTAGAGTCAGTTTTCTCCCTTCCAACTTTGGTTCTCTGAATCAGACTCTAGTCCTCAGACTTATACAGAAAGCAGCTTTACCCACTGGGCCATCTCCAATAGTTTTATGCAATTTGTATTTGATTACAATGCAAATTGCATTTGTCATTGGTAAGGAGAAGGTACCCCAAAGACTTAACATATCAAATGTTTTGTTATTTCTACATTCAATAAAGTACTTCCACAATTTAAAACCAATCAAATTCTAAAGTCAGTATGCAACTTTGACCAGATATGATATACACTCAAAGTAGAATTTCTTGGTTTACATCCCCCATCTTCCCAAAAAGCAAACTATTCAGGACTAGGTTTCTCAATCATCTTTTTCGAAAAATGGAATACACGACTTCTTCAGGGTCACAAAGTAAGGTTAATAGATCCAAAAACATGTTTTATTCTAAGCCTAAAGTTACATTCACTATCCATTACTTTCATGTGAATTTCCATTTACACTAAGTAGAATTTACAGTGTCTTATGAAAACATATGAAAAACAAAGTATCAAAGGAAAAGGAAAAGAGCAAGAAGATACAAAGGAGGACAAAGTGATGAGAAATGGGGAAGAAAAAAAAAACAACTAAAAGTACTTTAAGAGTAAAAAGTTGGGACAGACGACAGAAGAGAATAACCAAAGTCTATAAAAGCAGGAAAAGATAAACTCATGGTTGTTTTAGCATTCCTCAAACTATATCTTGGAAGTTTGAAGATAGGTGAGTTGATACATAATGCAGAAACTAATAAACTTTCAGACTAGTCACTTTAAAAAGAGAGGAAAACAGGACCCAAACATTGTGAAATGTGAGAAACTTTCAAACAAATTTAATCATGATCCTAAATGGAGAAATTAAGATGGATGGACAAGCCCAGGTGTCCATTTCTACAAAGCATCTCTATTCTGCCCACATTCGGTTGTCTGAATGGACCAGAATTCTGTCTTACACTATGTAATCCCACAGTATGTTTAACCCTCAAGGTGCTTAGTTTAACCTTACATATGTGAAACATGACTTTTCTGTACCTCTAGTTTAAGCACTCTTAAGATACCTGAAATACTTTCTTGAAAAAATAAGAAGTTTCTCCTAAGTTGACAAGTGAAGCCAAGTAAGAGAAGCCGCACACATGCCCTTTCAATCCCTAATGAAAATGTGCTATCACATAAAATACATTGCTCTTCCCCCAAAAAAGAAAAGAGCATTAGGGAAGAAGAAAGTGTTGCAACTTTTATGAAATGGTAATGCATTAAGTGCTCTCCCCGAATTCAGTCTCAATGAGTTGCGTGCATCCTAGGAACTCGGACTCTCCTGAGCTACTGAACCGTACTAGCGTCCTCCTTACACACTGGAATCTCTGGACTTGGGAAAGACGGCCTCGGGGGTACCAAACTCCTGAATGTACTACAACGAAAAGTGATCTTCCTCTCAAGGACAACTTCAAAAACAATAGTTAAGAGTTTTAAGGAGTTGATTCAAGTGATTCCCACGTGGGAATCCATGGGAGTTTCCCTGAAACAAAAACCACTGTGCCGGATCATAATCGGTGGCCAGGAAAATGTACAGGACAGACCTGTCCATGGGCTTTCTCGATCTCCCTTTGCCAATTAGTGCGCAGAAAGGTGCAAACGTCCACTCCGGAGACATAGCTCCTCCTCTAAGTCAAACCCCCTGTACTTGAATCTCTCCTGATGCCTTCTTCCCTCAGCAGGAAGGAAAGGTCTCCACTGCCAACCCTAGCAAGAAACAGCCAAACTCCAGCACTAAGTAAGCACCCACCCGCTCCCACTTGCTACCCTAGAATGTTCCCCCCCCTCCCCCGAGTCCACTCACGCTTCAGGGACGAGCGGTGGCGCTGACAATGTGGGCTGGCTCCCTTCCTCCTTCGGGCTGAAGCGGCAGCTGCGAAAGGCTGGGCGCCGAACTGAGGAAGAAGCGGTGCTAGTAGCGTCGCTCCACCAGGCAACCACCCGGGTCTCTTCCGCGCTGCCGGGGGAGAGGCGGCGGCCCCGGCTCACCGTTTTTCCTCTTCCTGGGTCTCTCTGCAGGCTGTGGCTTCTGCCCGTCCGGGGCCACTTGTCCCGGGACAGTCACGATCGGAAAGCTCGATGATTTTGTTTGGGTAAAGTTTCCTCTGGGTGGAGGCTGCGGCCGGCCCCCCGGGTCCCCCCCGGCCCCGCTGCCCTGGGGGGGCTGGGGCGGGGAGGGGGGCGCCGAGAACTCCCGGAGTCCCGCCGAGGAGCCGAGGGGGCGGCGGCGGGCCCAAAGAGAAGCCCCCCAGAGGGGGTGAAGGGGAGGGGAGGGGAGGGGAAGGAGAGGACGGCGGCGCCCGGGCCGCTCACCACGCCGCCGCAGCCGCTTCACATCGGGGTCCCCGCCCCCCCGGCCCGGTGGTGGCTCCTGGGCTGGGGGCCCCGGCGCATACACTCCACGAAGGGATGCTACGGCCCCGGGCGGCCGGACCGGACGGTGGCTAGGCTGGGGACCCGGCGGGCTCGGATCGGCGCCGCCCCCGCTCCCGGCTCCCGCATGTGTCGCGGCGGCCGGGACCCCCTCCCTACACCTCGGGGGGTCCTTCGCCCCACTCCCCGGGGCGAGGCAGAAAGCCCAGCCCCTCGCGGGCGTCCTCTCCCGGCTGAGCAGCTATCGGTCCCGACCCGCAGCAGCCGCCTCCCTGCCCCCCGGCCGCGGGCTCCGGCTCCGGCTGGGGCTCCGGCTCCGGCGGCAGTCGCTGCCGGCCGGGAAGGTAAGGGGGGGAGCAGACGGCGGCCGCGGCTCCCGCTGGCCCGGGCTGAAGCGAAGGTCTCGGCGGCGGCCAGTGCACGGGCGCCCGGTCTCTCGGATGCTCGCTCGCTCACTCGCTCTCACGCTCTCACCGGCGGCGGCGGCAGCGCCCGGAGCTCAGCTCGCTGTCTCCCTCGCTCTGTGCGGGGCTCTCGCCTCACTCCAGAGAGGGGCGGGAGGAGAGCGGCGCCCGGCGATGACGCAAGTCGCCTAGCAACCGCTCTCCTCCCCCTCCCTTCTCTTTCCTCTCTGCGCCTTCCTTCGCTGGCCTTTTCTCCCCATCGCCAGCCACCCCGCCCTGGGAGACTGCGGCGCGCGCTGATGACGCACCAAGGGAAGAGGAAGTCGAGATCTGTGAGCGGGTGGGTGCGCCTCGGGCCGCGGGACTGCTGCTGCTGCTGCGGCCGCCGCCGCCGCCGCCGCCGCCGCCGCCACCGCCTCTACGGCCGCGTCAGAACTGAAGAGAGGAAGGGGAGGAGCCCAGGCGAGCCTAAGCTACCGCCTGATCTTACCCCTGACCCGAGGGCGGCGCGGAGAGCGAGCTCGGTAGCCGTTCCCTCCGGGGCAGGTGCGGACTGCTCCTCTGGGAACGAGGAGGAGGCCCAGGCCCCGGGGCCGGGCTAGGGCGCGCACCACCCGAAGGTGAGGCATTTGGCCCAGAGCAGACTCTCGAACAGCGAGACGGGTGGAAAAGTTGACCTACAGCCCAGTTGCTGCACCTGCTCCCGGGAGCACGCCCCACCCTTCCCGTGGAGTGGGGTGAAACCTTGAGCCGCATTATGTGTGGCGGTGCGGTACGAAGGTTTTGATGAGTGAATGCATGAATGAATGAATGCCTCTCGCTTGGCAATCCCGGAACTCGGCCGTGATGGTGGAAGTGCAAGTGTTTTTGTAAAGTGCAGCTTAGAAACCTGAGAGTTGTAATACACCCCACCCCCACCCTCTAACCGCGAAAGGAAAGGGATGCGGCTTGACATTGGGAGTTGCAACTTCAGGCTTTTGTGGGAAAGGGGGCGAATTGCCGGGGTTGGGGAGCAGAGGGCTGAGAGCGAACCAACTCTGGGCTATTATAGAAGGGTTTTCTACGTTTTCAAGAGGCGGATGTAGTCGAGCCTCCCTTTTAAGAGTCATTCTTGCTAGTCTCTTGGATCTTAGGGAGAGCTGATCTTGTTCATCACAATGCCCCTTACTATCTTCAAAAAATTTTGGCCCGCGTCTCAGGACTTACTCAAAAGCGCTCGCGCGCGCGCGCGCGCCCGTTCCTCCCTCCCCTCCCTTCTCCCCCCTCCCCCTCCTCCCCGTTATTAATAAATATATTGGGCTGTTTGCCCTACAGATTCTGTTCTAAGAAATAGGTTTTAGGAAAATCTAGTGAAATTTAAGCTGTGGTTCTCTAGTAAAAGAATTTTCAAGATAAAAGGACCACAGTCCTCAAGAAATCTGTCTTGAACCTGCTGCCCTTAGTGGTGTGAGAGAGGATGAGATTAGAGCAGCAGCAGAGGTGAACAGAAACAAATCCCACAGTTGTGTGGCTGGACCCCAGCACCCCACGCCTCTGGAAGCAGCACTCGTGGGTATCTTAGGTCTTTCAACCTTGCTTGGGAAGATTGGACTAAATACACTATCCACATATTTGGGAAACAGGGTTTTGCTACTGCTGCAGCCACTGCATGCAAACAGTAGATCAAGGAAATGTCTACTTTGATAAATCAAGGGTTTGTTTTTGTTCAAAGGCTGCAAAAATAAATAAATAAATAAATAAATAAATAAATAAATAAGGGGGGAGGAGGAGGCCACAGAAGCAAGGACAGACTCAACCCTGATGTACTCCACCTGAAATCCCAGGAGTCAGATATCTCACCCTCCTCACGCTGGGTTTGACTGTCTCCAAGCATGAACCATTCACCTGCCGTGTTCAAGGAAGACTCACAGAGAATCAATAGCCGGACATGGCTGTAACATAATCCTTTTTGTTGAACTCTCTTCCTAATAGCAGAAATTACAGAAATGCAATACAGGTTTAGGGGAGTTTTGTGAAGCTGAGCACCTCAGAGTTTAATTATGTGGACTTTGAGTGGAGAGAGTACAAACACCAGAGCCCTGCAACTGAGAAGGCTTCCAGGAAAGTGTGTGCCGTGCAGAGTTTTCAGAGGCCTGATCTGTTTCATTGCCGACGGTTCCACTTTAGAACCTCATTGCTGAGGGACAGAATGGCACTCAAAAGAGCCCTGAGCCACCTACTTAGGATCAATAGCTCCACTAAGCTTACTAAATAAGATCCGTTCACTTCCCCTCCCAGCCTGGTGACAGGAGAAAACAGCTGTTACACAGCTGGCTGCTGGAGGGGAGGAATTCGTACATGTCCAGCTCATTCTATATCCTTTTAGTTCTGAATATTGCCTATTAATTAAGAAAAGAAATACATCAGATTTCCAAAAATGTAAATCAGGATCAAAAACTTATTTCAGGTAATGGTTCTTTTCCTGGCTCATCCCTTTATCATAAAGATCTGCATACTGTGTTAAAGTATGACAAAGGGATGTCCATATAGGTTTCATAACTTTTCCCTTGAATGAGCTTGTATGAGAAACTAATCAATGTTTTATTATCCCACGCCAGTGGTTTCTACTGGTTTTCTTGTTGTTTATTACTTTTTCGAGACAGGGTTTCTCTGTGCAGTTTTGGTGCCTGTCCTGGATCTCACGCTATAGCCCAGGCTGGCCTCGAACTCACAGAGATCTGCCTGCCTCCGCCTCCCGAGTGCTGGGATTAAAGGCGTGTGCCACCCGACTGGCTGGTTTCTCTTCTATCAGTTAAGCTTTTTCATGAAACAGACTTTAAACATAGAAGGCAATAGTGTGCTGTGAGTACTTATCAAAGAAATTACCCTGTAAGCAGTCAACCAGACCAGTCAGTGGAGTTTTGCTAACCTTCCAAAAGCCCTCTAATGACCTTCCTAAACACAACTCTCCCTCCTGGAAGTTACTATTATTCTGACCTTTGCGGTAATCCTTTCCTTGCTTTTCTTTATTGTTTTATCACAGGTGTTCATCCCTAAGCATTACATTGTTTAGTTTTTCCCTTTCTTGTGAATGGTACATAAATGAGATAATATGTAATCTGTTATGCTTACCATATTTGCTCAACTGTGCTGTAATCCATATGTTGTTCAGGTTGTTCGTATAGCTATAATTCGTTCCCTTTAATTGCTGCATATACAGTGTTTCATTGTAACAATATGTAACAGTTTGTTTAGCCATTTTGTTGTTGATGGAAGTCTGGGTTCAGTTCGAGGCTGCTATAAATGCTGTTGCAAAGAGTTCCTTAAATCTGTATTCCATCTCATCTACATCAGTTTCTGTGTAATCTGTACTTGAGAGTGTATATCATAAACATGAATAAATAATGTCACACGCTCTTCCAACATGATTCAGTCACATTAGCTACATATGAGTGCCATTGCTCCACACCTCACGACTCTTTGGCAAGAACTCAGTTTTCTCATCCTGGTCAGTGTGGAGAATATCTCATTTCAGTTTTAACTTAAATTTCCCCAATTACTGACTTTGTTAAGGACCTTTCATATATCCACTATTGTATTAGTCAGGGTTCTCTGTAGGAACAGAATTTGTAGAAAGGGGATGTGTTAGAATGGCTTACAGGCTATGGTCCAGCTAGTCCCACAATAGCTGTCTACCAAAGAAAGGGCCAAGAATCCAGTTGTTCAGTCCGTGAGGATGGATGCCTCAGCTGGTTTTTAATATGCGCCAGAATGCCAAAGAAGTGGGCTCAAATGCCAGTGAAGGAACGGACTTGTCAGTGAGGTGGAGAGCAAGCAAGCAAAGAGGGTAAGCTTCCTTCTTCCATGTCCTTCACATAGGCTGCCAGCGGAAGCTGTAGCCCAGATTAAAGGTGGATTTTCAGAAAGTCTGGATTAAAAGTGGGTCTTCATATGATTTAATTAAGAAAAAAAAACCCTTACAGGTGTACCCAGCTGCTAGGGTTTTAGTTAATCCCAGATCTACACAAGTTGACAACAAAGAATAGCCATCGCAAGTATATTGATAACGATTGGATTAGTCTTTATTTTTCTAATGCGCAATCTCTGAAATGCCCACAATTCCAGTGTCTTTTTGTAGTCCATATTTGAATACCAAGATTGGAGTAGAGTAATGCCACCAAATGAGTTATGTTTGGGACAGCTTCTTCCCTGCCCCCCCCCACCAGACAGATTTTCCCTGGCTGTTCTAGAACTCACTCTATAGACCAGGCTGGCCCAGATTTTCGTGGGGGTTGGGGGTGGGTGGACAGATTCTTTCTAAAATAAGAGTTTAGCTTACCTAATTACTTTATGGATTGATAGTAAACTTTAAAGTAGGATACACGCACACACACACACACACACACACACACACAAATTCCTTCCAAAACAATGTTTTTTAAAACTATTAAAAGTGTAACATCTTAGTTGTATTATAGTTTTCCTCAGTTCATAAAGGCATTGTTTACTCTCAAAGCTGTGTGAGTAAAATCTCTCTTATTGCTTTGTATTTTTCTCATAGACAATTATAAGAAATTGTTTTCCCACAAGATCTTTTGTATTTTTCATTTCCTTGGTTCATTGATTTTATAAAAGTCACAATGGCTTATTCTTTTCTCCCACAGTCCCTACTAGAATATATGGAATTATTTTTATAATTTTAGTCAGTAATTCCACATATACTGTGACATACCACCCAATATACTACATTTGACTGTTACTATTTCTTATCTCAGCTCTTTGTTAAAACTTGGTGATATTTTAAAACTGGAGGAAGCTGAGGCCTTGAGAAATGAAGTGATTTACCCAGAGTCAGGAAAGCAAGTAAATAGGAAGGCTAGCTCCACCCCAGGTCTTCAGAAAAAGACCATTCTATCACACTGACTCAGCCTTCTGGAGCAATAAAGCAGACTGATTCCTGGGATCTATAGAATATTGTTCAGTCCCACATAGCAAAGCTCTGAGTTGAGTAAGTTTCCTTCTGGCCTAAGCATTTGGGGACCTGTTGAGGACTCCCTGGAAAGGAGAAAGGTCTAGAAAGAGAATAAGAGACGATGATGGGAGGGGAATGGAATCAGTGCATTATGTATGAAATAGTGGAAGATTGTTTTTTACAGGAGTGACGATTTTAAGATTAATGCTTAAAATGGATTAAATAATGGGAAACTTGCCTTAACAATAAAACATTTTCTTCCCTCTGCCCTTTGACTTAGAACTAATCCACTATAGTCCCTGATACATGTACAAAGAAATTGATAAAAAGAAGCAGTAGGCAGTAAGTGTCAGGTGTTGCAGGAAAGGTCACTGGTTCGGTGAGCAAGTCCCTAATAATTTCACAGTGCTGTTGCAGGTGTTGAAGAATGACAGAATCGATGACATTTTAAGAGAATGAAATCAACCCAGGGAACTTGCAGACTGATAGCACTCTTCTGGGTTGCTTTTCTCATTTGGTTTTGTAAGAGGACTTGATTCTGAAAAGTAAGTGATAGGTGACTACTGGTTTCAATTTTTAAAACAGAGTAAAACAACTGAATCATTTGTAATCATTCATAATCTAGCCTTAAAGCCTCAGAGGCATCTCCTTCAGGATATAAACACTTGGTTTTACCCTGGTCGTGAAATATGTAATACAACCCAGCCACTGTTAGCATTTAGGCATCTGTACTGGCCTGCCTTTAGGGTCCTGACAGGATATACCGCACCCCCTGTGCACATTCACTGATTCCTTATAAAAGGCGGGCCTTGTACACCTCCTGTCTGTGTGTCTGTCTCTGTCTCTGTCTCTCTCTCTGTCTCTCTCTCTCTCTCTCTCTCTCTCTCTCTCTCTCTCTCTCTCCCTTCATGCTCAACCCAAGGAATCGGTGTCTGCCCCCTTCTCTGCCTCTTCTCTTCCCTCCCCTCAATAAACATCCCACATGGGCCCTGTTGTATGGTGTGACGCCTTCCCGCCATTTTTAAAATACAACAGCCACTGCTTTTAAAATGTTGAGTAAAACTGTCTTTAAAAATATATAAAAATATTAAGTAGGGCTAGATGTTACTTAACTTAGTGGCGCAAAGGCTTGAGAACGTCTTGTTTGTGACTCAGAACTTAAATTACTGAATTTACAGGAAGTTGTAAGAGCATTTGTTGTGCAAATATTACTAGTGTGCACTTGTTTTTACTTCCAGAATGTTACCATATGTAGAAAGTAGAAGAGAGTATTGTACACAGAATATTCACATTTACATCACCATTCATTTGACAAAATCACACATCTCTCCTACTTCCTAGCAGTTGGCTAAATGCAGGAGAGAGGCTGTGCAGTGAGAGAGAAAAATGGGGCCAAGGAGATGGCTTCTCTCTACAGATGCCTGCTGCCAAGTCTGGCAGCCTGACTCCGTCCCTGGGACCCACACAGTGGAAGGAGAGAACATACCCAAGTTTCCCTCTCTAACTTCTGCCCACACAAAGAAAAAAAATAATAATATTTTAATATTTGAAAAAAAAGGCTTCACTCCTCCATTTGTGGAGTTTATAGCTTAATGCTTAGAATACACAGGGTGAGTAGTTGTTAGCCCTAGCTATTACCTTTTAAAACTGTTGATTAAGCTGGGCAGCAGGGGAACACGCCTTTAATCCCAGCATTTGGGAAGCATTGGCAGGCACATATCTGAGTTTGAGGCCAGCCTGGTCTACAGAGTGAGGTCCAGGACAGCCAGAACTGTGTGTACAGAGAACCCCTGTCAAAAAAAAAAAAAAAAGAACTTGTTAATTAACACTATCTGATGTGTTCTCTGGGTAAATGAGTTACAGCTTTTGTTCTCTTGATAAGCAAAAATGTAGTAGAAATGTTTATTATTTTTGAAAATTTATGTCAATTTCTATAACTACAAAGAGCATGGTAATATGTCTTCATACACTGTCCACTGAGTTCAGGCAGTACCATTTTGCTGTGTCTGCTTTCTGGACAATTTGAAATGAGTTTGCAGGCATTCTGACAGTTCAAGTCTTGAAGTACTTCAGCAGGAAGTGCTCAGGAAGAGGATACACCTGTACCTACCCTAATCTTTGATCCTCCCTAAGAAAGTAACAAAAAAATCTATGGCTAACTTCAGTTCATATTTAATTTTTCCTGTCCTAACGTTGTATTCCATGACTTACCACCCATCCTGGGTCCAATCAAATTTTACACAAAGCATTCTTCATTGTGTCTCCTTAGAGAAACTAAAACTGTGCTCTCCACTGATACAGAGACTTGCCTTCTGTTTTCTTACCCTCTTTTTACAGCTTGTTCAAATCCATTGAGCATTTTGAAATTTTAGTGAAAAATTGTTTTCTTTAGTAGATGTGTACTTACCTTTGACCTCGTTTAAAGCAGCTTTATGTTTTGCAGTATAGAGGAGCCACTGAATTACTGAGCACCCCTATTTTCTGAAGGGAATCTGTACATTCTTGGGTACTGCTCCTTCTACCTTTTCCCAACATGCTTTCCCTGGAAGGCCTAGATTGGTCTTCCAGGCACACCTTAGTACTTCTTCCTCTGTCCTTGAATTGCCCTTTCTAGGACCCTCTCAAGAGCATCTCCTAACTCCATAGTTCTTATTCTCTATCCACCTTTTGGGTGACCAGAGCAAAATCTACAACTGCTTCCCTTTGACTATGTCCCTTTATCCTTCAGCAGGACGCCTGCTCCTGCAGCCCACCACCACCATCCGCCACTGTTGCTTCATCACATTGAATTACCGTAGTTACCTGATCCATAGGAAAGAAAAGGAAATAGCTTTTATCAACGCTATATTACCTAATTTTCAAGTTTCACAAAGTAGGTGAAGAGCCTACATTTCCTAGCCTCTTTTGCAGTTAGACTGGGTCATGCGCAGTTAGCCATGCAGATAAGATGTGGGCAAAAGTCATACGTATCACTAACAGCTTCATCCCTAAAGTCTTCTCATGAAGTAGTTGGTGATTTCTTCCTGACTATAATGGCAGAAACAAAAGACAATCAGATAGTGCACCACATGATGGCAGGAACCAAACTCTACCATTGCTTGCTTGGATGCTACACTTGAGCTCAGACAGTGGTCTGAAAAGGTTTCATAGCAGGCTTGCACTTCAGCCAGACATAAAGTGTGGGAGTACTCTAGCCTAGTAAGGTGGTCACATCGGCCTTGTGACCCGCTATGACAATGCTACCCACTTTTGTGATGCTAGGTTTCCAGAACCATGAGTTTGGAATTCTAATCTAAACTGTAAAGGAACTTATGGACAAGACTCAGGAGGCAAGGCTGTAGAATCTGGAGTTTGATGCCAGCCTGGGTTGCATAGTGAGACCCTGCCTTTAAAAATGGTAAAAAAATGTTGGCTCTTCCGTAAACTAGGTGCCACCTTAGGTCAGCTGTCCTTCAGGTAGATGCTGGCTGAAGGTTTGTTTTTCAACAAACAGGTTTCCATTTCAAAAATGTACAGCTTTGGCACTCCAGGGCTCGCATCTCCCTTACTAGCCAAATAAAAGTCATGGCCTACTATTTTATATGAAGAGATTCACATGAGAGGTTCAATGCCAACTGTCTGCACCATAGCTGGCATCTCCTAAACTGTCCCAACGCTGGCTCATGAGCCAGACACTACTGTTCTTTCACTTCATAACCAAAGACTGTTCTACCCAGCAGCCTTTTAGGTTTGGAGTTAAGAATGGCAGTTAGTAGAGGAACCTACTTATAACATAGGAAACATCTCCTAAATCCACATCAGAGTCTGGGAGATAGATGGTTCAGTGACTGAAACATTTGCTCTGCAACTTCAGGGACCAGAGTTTTCATTCCCAAAACCTATGTGAGAATGCCATGTGGGTATGGTAGGCCATCTGCAATTCTAATGCTCAAAGGGTGGAGATGGCTCCCTGGACCAAGCTAACTAGCCAAAGTAGTCATATTGGAAAGCACTGGGTTCAATGGAGAGACCAGGCCTCCATGAAGAAGGTGAAGAGTGATCAGAAGTTTCACGTCAACCTCGGGCTGCCACAACCATGTACACCACTCACACTCGCAAACATGCAAACACACACACAGATGAGGGGGGAAATCCACATCAGATACAACTGCTACTTTAGAGAAATTCTCAGCAACTGCATCTCGTTGTATCTTCTTCCCATGACATTGCGTTTGTTCCTCTGTCCCTCACATATTCCCCATATCTCTCCAAAGCGGTCTTAAACACAGATCCTTTCACTGCATCTCCTCGGTCTCTCCCTTTCACATACACACACACACACACACACACACACACACACACACACACACACCACCTAACTCGTGAGTAATGAATGGTGCAAATAACATAACTGGCATAAATATATTTAAGGGCTTCTGTTTTCTTCATAAAAGCTCAGCTGGGAGAGGGCATTGTTATGCAGTCCTGGAATCCCAGCATTCAGGAGTTGGAAGCCAAAGAAGAAGGCCAGCCTGGACTCTAGAGTGAAACTTAAAAAAAGAGGAGGAGGAGGAGGAGGAGGAGGAGGAGGAGGAGGAGGAGGAGGAGGAAGAGGAGGAGAAGTTGGCTGACAGGGAGTCCAAAATTGATGTGATACTCACTGATGCCATTGGATGCCCAGGTGTATCAGTTTCTTTTCTCCTCAATGTACCATCCACCAGAAAGAAACACCAAAAGGGAAGAATGAGGGTAAGAAAGACACGATAATTGGCAACTTCCTCTGGCAATCGGAGCTTCCAGTATGGCTTGTTTAAATTTTGACAAGATGCACAAAACACTTGACTAGGACCAGGGCTGGCCTATATCTTCAAAGTCCTGCCACCATTGACCCACCTCAGGGTCCTAAAGGTTCTATAACATCCCAAAACACCCCCCCCCAGCTGGGGACCAAGTGTTCAAACACAGGGGCCTGGAGAAGCCTGGGCAGCATTTCACATTCAAACCTAAACCCAGGCTATTGCTTTTCCTTTGGCATTGGTTTCCTGCTGACGTTTATCATCTAGTTGGCAAGTAACAAAAGGCTGCTAATCCAAAAAAAGTCACAACCACGTTGATTCTTTCCCCGGTATTTCCAGAACACTTGCATTTAGATCTCATTGGCATGGTGTCTTGAGGTAATGCCCTGTTCCAAGTACAGGTGAGAAATGTTTTGGCTGGGCACTATTGCCTAAAGGTGGGAGGTCTGTGAATGAGAAAAATGGGAAAGTAGGAGATGGGTAGAAAACTCCCAGTTACACAAAGGACTGAGGTCTCCCCTAGAGATGAAATACTATTGTCTAACCTCTAGAAATGCTTTTGTTCTAGATATCCATTTTCTTCCTATGTTTTACATTGAAAATATGTAGTTGGGAAGCTGCTGTTTTTTTCTTGTAGTTTTAAAACTGAAATTTTAACTCTTAGGATCATCTTTTAATAAATGAATTTGTGATCTCCCGATGGCTGACTTTTAGTCTTTTGTATTGTTATTGAAAAACAGACTTATTACTGCATTTTAAGCTCTTTTTATAGACTCAAGTAAAAGATGTTTATACCTTCCTTTCCTTTTCAAACAAAAAAGTAAGTATTTTTGCTTATTTTAAAACAAGTTGAAACTTATAGTTACAACTCCAGCACAAATAGCTTTATCTTGAGCAGTTTAGGAATAAGTTGTCAACCATGTGCCCTCTTGCTCCAATGCTTAAAGGGATCTATGTATGATATTCTCATTCATAATCGCAATTAACAATTAAAGTCTTGCTAATGTAATCCTAGGACCTCATTAAATTCAGTTATTCCCCTCATATCATTATATGTCTTTTTTTGTCTTTTTCTTTTTTGGTTTTTCCAGACAGAGTTTCTCTGTGTAGCTTTGCGCCTTTCCTGGAACTCGCTTTGTAGACCAGGCTGGCCTCAAACTCACAGAGATCCACCTGGCTCTGCCTTGTGAGTGCTGGGATTAAAGGCGTGCTCCACCACTGCCCGGCTCATTATATGTCTTATAACAAGACAAGGAGCCACTTCAGAATATTTTGTAGTTAATTGTCCCATCTCTTCGCTGTCCCATCCAAAAAGCCTTTGGCTTACATGACCTTAATCTTTTCAAGATGATAACTAATCATTTTGTTAAATATCCCTCAACTCCATCCTGTTTGTGTTTATTTAGCAAGAACATCACCAAAATAACAGCATATATTTTCTGCGTCAGGTGACAGTTTTAATTCATCCTAGCACTGATGACATGCACTTCACTTACTTGACTGAAATGGTGCCTGCCAGTCTTCTTCACCAGGAACCCAGAGTGAAGCTGCTGAATCTCTCACTTGAAATTAGTAACTAACTTTTGAGCAAATATTTTACCTCTCTGTTTATAGTATATTCTTCACCAAACTTTTATTCTTTTCATTTTATCAGGGTGGATTATCAATTTTTTTTTTTAAATGGCATCTTCTTTATTTTGCATACTTTTAATTTCAGAACAAAATAAAACAAACAAAAACCACAATACACAATACCCAACCCTGCTATTCTGTGGGAGGGGACTTTCCTGCCTTAAGGCACAAGGACAGGACAAAAGAGATCCTCTAGCATGAGCAGAGAGCCAGGTAGGTCAGGGATAGTCAAGGCTGCTGGGGGAGCCAAAGGGAAACTATACAGAGGACATGGGCTTCCCAGGGGTCTCTAATCTACTTCTTCCATGCGGGAGGCATCCTCATCACCCTCGAGTGGGGGGATCTCATCAGGAACAGCAGCACTGGGCTCCTCCGCTGTTACCTCGTCTTCATCAATACCCAGGCCTAGTTTGATCATGCGGTAGATACGGTTGGAGTGGGTTTGGGGATCCTCAAGTGAGAAACCAGAGGAGAGGAGAGCAGTTTCGAACAGCAGCACCACCAGGTCCTTGACAGCCTTGTCATTTTTGTCTGCCTCCGCCTTCTGCCTCAGGGTCTCCACGATGGGGTGGTCAGGGTTGATCTCGAGGTGCTTTTTGGCCATCATGTAGCCCATTGTAGAGTTATCTCGAAGAGCCTGGGCCTTCATGATCCGCTCCATGTTGGCTGTCCAGCCATAGGTGCTTGTCACAATGCAGCAGGGCGAAGACACAAGCCTGTTGGAGATTGTCACCTTCTCAACCTTCTTATCCAGGATCTCCTTCATGAGCTTGCAGAGATTTTCAAACTTTGCCTTGCTCTCCTCCATTTTCTTCTTCTCTTCCTCATCCTCTGGTAGCTCCAGGCCTTCCTTAGTCACAGAGACCAGGCTCTTTCCATCGAACTCCTTGAGCTGCTGCACGCAGTACTCGTCGATAGGCTCCGTCATGTACACCACCTCAAAGCCCCGCTTCCGCACACGCTCCACAAAGGCAGAGTTGGCCACCTGCTCTTTGCTCTCACCAGTGATATAGTAGATGGACTTCTGTGTCTCCTTCATACGAGACACATACTCTGACAGGGAAGTCATCTCATCTCCAGACTGAGAGGTGTGATAGCGGAGCAGCTCAGAGAGACGTCGACGGTTTGTGGAGTCTTCATGGATTCCAAGCTTTAGATTCTTGGAGAAGGCCTCATAAAATTTCTTGTAGTTCTCTTTGTCTTCAGCCAACTCAGAGAAGAGCTCAAGGCACTTCTTCACAATGTTTTTGCGGATGACTTTCAGGATCTTGCTCTGCTGGAGCATTTCTCGGGAGATGTTCAGGGGCAGGTCCTCAGAGTCAACCACACCACGGATAAAGTTGAGGTACTCAGGTATCAGCTCATCACAGCTGTCCATGATGAACACACGACGCACATACAGCTTGATGTTGTTCTTCTTCTTCTTGTTCTCAAAAAGGTCAAAGGGAGCTCGCCGTGGAATGAAGAGCAATGCTCTGAATTCCAACTGACCTTCTACAGAGAAGTGCTTGACTGCCAAGTGGTCCTCCCAATCATTGGTGAGGCTCTTGTAGAATTCCCCATATTCCTCTTGAGTGATGTCATCAGGGTTCCTGGTCCAAATGGGCTTAGTCTTATTCAGCTCCTCCTGATCAATGTACTTCTCCTTGATCTTCTTTGTTTTCTTCTTCTTATCTTTGCCACCATCATCCTCCTCATCTGATCCCACGTCTTCAATCTTAGGCTTCTCCTCATCATCCTTCTCTTCCTCCTCTTTCTCACCCTTCTCTTCCTCTGCCTCATCATCACTGATCTCTTTCTCTCGTTCCTTCTCCAAGTAGAGGGTGATGGGATAGCCTATGAACTGTGAGTGTTTCTTCACCACTTCCTTGACCCTCCTCTCCTCTAAGTATTCTGTCTGGTCTTCTTTGAGATGAAGGATCACTTTGGTACCCCGGCCAATGGGCTCACCATGGTCTGCACGGACTGTGAAGGATCCGCCTGCGGACGACTCCCAGGCATACTGCTCGTCATCATTGTGCTTTGTGATCACCACCACTTTCTCTGCCACTAGATAGGCGGAGTAGAATCCAACACCAAACTGCCCAATCATGGAGATGTCCGCACCAGCCTGCAGCGCCTCCATGAATGCCTTTGTGCCAGACTTAGCAATGGTTCCCAAGTTATTTATGAGATCAGCCTTGGTCATGCCGATGCCTGTGTCCACCAAAGTCAGTGTTCGCTCTTGAGGGTTGGGGATGATGTCAATTTTCAGCTCTTTACCACTGTCCAACTTGGAAGGGTCTGTCAGGCTCTCATAGCGGATTTTGTCCAAGGCATCAGAAGCATTAGAGATCAACTCTCGGAGGAAAATTTCCTTGTTGGAATAGAAAGTATTGATGATGAGGGACATGAGCTGAGCGATTTCTGCCTGAAAGGCAAAGGTCTCCACCTCTTCCTCTCCATGGTGCACTTCCTCAGGCATCTTGACGGGAAAGCCAAGCGGTAGCACAGAGCACGGTGGGCACGGAGCGCGTCCGACTCGCACACCAAGCCTAGGCTGCGCGGGGGTGACTCCGGATTATCAATTTTTATTTTGCTCAGTGGGCTATGAGCTGTTGGTAGTAATGATTGTTTTGATGCTCAAATTGGCCCATATTTAGCCAGCAGAATCCCCTTTAGCCTGGATTCTATCATTTTGGCCCATTATTCTCTGAATATTTCTTTTTTACACTCATTAAAGACTTATTTTTTAATTATATGTATGAGGTGGGGGGTATATGTACATGCATGCATTGGGCCCGAAGAGGCCAGAAGAGGGGACTGGATCACCCGGGGCTGAAATTAGAGGTGGCTTTGAGCCACCTCGTGTGGGCACTGGGAACCAAACTAGCCCTCTGCAACAGCTTCAACCGCCAAGCCCTCTTCTCCAGCCTCTTGTTACACTTCTTAGTGCTGTATGTATGAGTGTGGAAGTATATGTACAGGCCCCGGGAATGTTTGCAGGAGTTGGCTCTCCTTCCCCCAGGGAGGTCCCAGGGATTGAACTCAGGACATCAGGCTTGACAGCAAGTGCCTTTCCCTGCGGAGCCATCTCACCAGCTCTGAACATTTACTTCCTTTAAAACACAACAAAATGTTCCGGGCTCATCTTGTGCTTTCCTTGTCCCAGTGATGGTGGAGTCAGTCATTTCTCCAAGGAGCATGTTGCCAAGCAAATGACAGGACAATCAGACAAATTTGAATTTCAGATGAATAATGAATCAATATTTAGTATAGATGTGTTTCGTGCAATAAGTTTATATGCAAGGAATGGTTGCTATTTATTTATTTTTGGCCAAGTCTGGCACCCAGTCAAGGAGTCCTCGTTCCTCTCAAGTGACAACTTGGAAGCCAAGATCTCTGCAGAACTGGTGGCTGCAGTTTCCGTTCCTAACTCGTGGACCCTTGGGTGGCAGAATAGGTGGCACACGCACAAAGACGTCACTTACTCACACTGCACTGAGCAAGCAGGTGTCATAGACACATTGCATCCCATAACCTCGCACTGGCAGTTACTTCTGGTTCAACGGTGTTTTTCCCTACTTCCTTTCTCTTTTCATACTTGACTTCATTCTCCTATAGTGAGAAATCTGGCTACAGTTATCCCGAATACATCTATTTACTTGATTATCCCTTTAGCTGCCCCTACCCTCTTCAGCCTGACCTCTGTGCCAGGCCATCCCCACATGAAGACACCTTCTTACCCCCGGTTTGGGCCTTACAGCTCACCCAGCTAACCCCCGGAATGTAGATGCCTCTTCAACTTCTTGGGGTTTGGCCCTTCATGTCAGATGTCCCCATCCCAGGTCTCGCCTCTTTCCGTCTCTGCCACCTCACACTAGGCCATGCTCGTGCAGACGCCTTCTTCATCCTCCTCGGGATCCACAGAAACATCACCAGAGTGGCTGGCTGACCTTTCTCTAAGCACAAAGTCTGATGTGAGTGGCACCAGAGTAGATGCTGTTACGTTGCCCTTCACACATGGCTTTCTCTGTAAAGAAGCCACTGCAGCAGCTGCTGGAAAGGGGCTGCCTAGGGAAATTCTCATTCATTTGCACTGAACTGAAAGTAACCAATATTTATTGACTAATAATAAAATTCAAGAGAAGTCAAAAATTAGAAAGGTGGACTCCTGGTTAGCAACCTGTGTCTGTTTATGCTTCCTCCCAAAACCCCCTAAGGCAACAATAGAGGGATTTTTTTTTAAGCTACAAAAGGCACAAAGAGAACAACAACAAAAAAAGGTGATGACTACAGAGAGTGAATGTCAGAAAATTCTAGAAAATAGAACATGGTGGCCATCAGGAGTGTCTGACTCAAAGACAAGGAAGCCACGGCTTGAGCTCCCACAGGTATCTGGCAAAAAACGAGCCAGTCCATCAGAACACACGCCACTGTCACAGAACACCAGCAGCCACTGCAAGAAGCTAAGTCAGACGAGAACAGCACCAGCATGCTGACACGGAGTAAAGCAGGGAACTCCTGAGGCCGCAACCACACGCACAGAGCTACAGGCAACCACGGAATGCTGGGAGCAGGAGAGACAGGCTTCCCCAGGGAAGAGCACTCACACCGCTTGGTTATCCAACCCTGAAAACGTACACACAAGTACCATCATATAGACTGAGCAGATTGTATTTGTGTATTTAGGAGGGTTTGTGTGTGTGTGTGTATACGTACATGCACATATATATGTAACAACATTAAAGAAAAGAGGCCATGAATTTGAAAGAGAACAAGGGGGATAAATGAGAGGGTTTGGGAGAAGGAAAGAGGAGTAATTATATTGTAACTCAAGAAAAAAAGGAAAAAAAACCCACATAAATGGCCGTCAATGATCACCAGATATTTGAAGAAAGTCTAACGTAAAAGTTTTATAAAAAAAAAAAAAAAAAAAAAAAAAAAAAAAAAAAAGTAAGAAAACTAAGACAATATGGAAGGAAAGAAGACATGAAGATTGTGACAGATGAATGTTAAATAAAAGGAGGACTAGGGATGTAGCTCAGTTGGTGATACTTGCCTAGCATGCACAGACCCCTGGGTTCAATGCTACAATCCCAGAGCTCAAGATGTACAAGTAGGAGGATCAAAGTTCAAAGCCATCTTCTCGGTTACATAGCACCTTTGAGGCCAGCCTGGACTACATGAGACCCTATCTCAAAAGGAAAAAAGCTCAATAATGGAGGTGTGTGTGTGTGTGTGTATGTCTTGAGATTACTAATGGTTCATCTCTAATAATGGGAAATTAATAGATGATGTCCTGATGTCCTGATGTGAAAAATTAGGACCCATCTGTATAAGCTTACAGATGCTAATACTAAGTGGGGGGTGTCCTAAGAGTTGAAAATGGCCCCTAAGGAAACCATATTAGATAAAGGAAAAAGTGCCTCACTAACTATGTGGATAGCACATTAGTCTCATAAAGGAGGAAAAGGCAAGGGCTAATTTTTCTTTGCATACCCCTATACTATTTTGATAAAAACATAATTTAACTTAAAAGTTAAGTATGTCTAGCTTGATAGGTCTTAACAAAGCATACCATGAAAAGTAGCAGAAAGTAGTGGGAGGGAACCACGGCACCAATTCAGCCATTCACAGCTCATGATGCTGTACATCTTTACATTTTCCATGTTTACAAATGGGGTCCTTATACTTGCCCTGCTACATTAGTTTATTAGGGATTCCTTACCAAATGCCAGGGGCTAGATGACTTGAACAACAGAAACTTATTTTCTCATAGTCTTGGTGGCTAAGGTGTTGGGTCCAGTGACCGTGAGACCTCTCTACTTGGTTTGCAGATGTCTGTCTTCTCCCCGAGCTCTTCTTTGTGTGTGTGGGTCTTTGGCTTTACCTCTATTTCTGACAAAGACATCAGCAGTACTGGAGCAGGGCTCTATTCTAACAGCCTCGTTTCAAATTTATCACTAGTTTCAAAACCTTATCTGTAAACACAGTTATATCCTGAGCTCTCAGAGGTTAGGTTCACAACATAGGAATTTTGAGGGAACATGATTCAGCCCACAATATCTACCTGTTTCATTTGTGTATTTGCTAAGATAGATTGATCTTTTTCCATGTGCCAACCTAAGCTGTGAACTAAGGGTTGAAATTGAGATCAGTCTGGAAACTAAAATATACATTTGAAAATGAAGGCGCACAGCCCACCCACATAATACTTTGTTTGCAGGACAAATTAAATTGAATGAAGTTACATGAAGAAGATGGGAAATTTCTAAAGAGAAAAAGGTGGGAAGCATGGGCAAATCAGAATAGGAAGTATTATTCCATGAGCGTTAGCTGTGTACCAGCTCGAGTAGATGGTACATAAATTGCATCATTTGCCCAGCACTACTACCCTGCTGGATAAATATTACCAAAACTGCATGTGAAACCTCAGAGGTCTGAGAATATGGCTCAGTCAGTAAAGGGCTTGACATGTAAGCATAAGGAGCTGAGTTTGGATCCCCAACACCCATGTCAAAGCTAGGAACATTGGCATGTGCATGTAATCCTAGCACTAGGGAACTGAGACAAGAGGATCCCTGACCAGTTGTCTAGCTAAGTCAATGAACTCCAGGATCAGTGAGAGGATCTATTTGGTGCAAGGCCCAATACCCATATGTACTTCACTACTTGTGATGGTTATTCTTGGTTGTCAACTTGACTGTATTTGGAATAAACTACAATTTAGGAATGGAGGGCACACCTATGAGAGATTTGCTGCTTGCTTTGAAGTGGGTGAATCCACTTCTACTCTGGACCTTTGTGGTGACAAGACATATGCCTTTGATCCAGATCTTGAGCCGGGAAGACACACACCTTTAACCAAAATTTTGAGGTGGAAAGATACACCTTTAATAAGATACACCTTCTGCTAGAAATCTATGTAAGGACACAGAAGAAGAAAGCTTTTTTTCTCTGCCTTCTTGCTCTTGCCTTGTCAGCACATCATTCCTTCTCTGGCATTGGAGCCTGCTTCTTCAGGACTCCAGTATATACAGAAGACCAGCTGAGACAGCCGGCCTCATGGGACTGAGCAACTGCTAGATTCTTGAACCTTCCATTCACAGCTAGTCATTGTTGGGCAAGCTAGACTGTAAGCTATTCTAATAAATTCCCATATATATGTATATTTATGCATATATACATATATATGTAGATTTACATGTAGATAAATAGACAGATATATAGAGAGACTCATTTCATAAGTTCTGTGATTCTAGATAACCCTGACTCATAAACTACTCTTTACTGTGAGTCACATCCGATGAGAAATTGCGGTTAAGCACTATTTCTTTAAATTATTTATTAAAGATTAAGCACATCCAAAAAACTATAAAGGGAACACCTGTGTAAACTACACACCCGCTGGCTTGAGAAAGAATATTGCGGGTGATGATTCTTAAGCATTCCTCTATGCACCCCCTCTTTATCCCCATTCTCCCCCCACCTTCTCCCAGAATTCAGTTATTCTAGTTTTGTGCATTTACCTATCATTCATGCATACACATCTTTTTTATTTTCCATATTTTACAAAGCCATAAATAATTATGTGCTCTTCTGAGATTCTTTTTTCACTCCTCAACATTTGGTCCTCAGAATTAGCTTGGGGGGAAACATGGCCCTAACGGTAGCCTCTCTGTTGCTGGTGGTTTGGTACCACCAACCAGTCTCTAGACTCTTGTTATCCTCACCGACTATGCAGCATCTCTCACCACCAACCTTGATCTAAGGACAGACAATTCTGAGCTTCTCAGAATGCACTAGGACTTTCCTCATCATTTAACAAGAGGTGCATCCTCTGGGCCCCACTGAGGAACACTGTTCATTGTCGAGGCCTCTGGTAATAAGCACATTCTTATTTCTAACCTCTTCCAACCTTCAGACACCTTCCATATCTCTCTTCTAAGAAGTTCCAGTGCTACTGCTGTATTCAACTTCAAGAGCTGGCATGCCACATGTTAAGCATTCTTCTCGTCATTCTACCATACATCTTGAGTTACTCGATAACGCACCGACTTTGGTGTGCTCTCCCCTGCCGAGCCGTGTATTCTGCCGTTCTTAGTGCTTTAAGATCCATTCCACATAAATCCAGTCACACTAAACTTGATAGAAGAGAAAGTAGGAAGTACTCTTCAACGCATTGGCACAGGAGACCACTTCCTAAATGTAACACCAGCAGCACAGACACTGAGCACAACAATTAATAAATGGGCCCTCTTGAAACTGAGAAGCTTTTGCAGGGCAAAAGACACGGTCAATAAGACAAAAAGACAGCCTACAGAATGGGAAAAGACCTTCACCAACCCCACATCTGACAGAGGACTGATCTCCAAAGTATATAAAGAACTCAAGAAACTAGACATTAAAATACTGAACAAACCAATTAAAAAATGGGCTAAAGAGCTAAACAGAGAATTCTCAAAAGAAGAATCACAAATGGCTGAAAGACATTTAAAGAAATGCTCAGCATGCTTAATCATCAGAGAAATGCAAATCAAAATGACTCTGAGATACCACCTTACACCTGTCACAATGGCTATGATCAAAAACACTAATAACAGTCAATGTTGGAGAGGATTTGGAGCAAAGGGAACACTCCTCCACTGTTGGTGGGAATGCAAACTTGTACAACCACTGTGGAAATCAGTATGGTGGTTTCACAGAAAATTGGGAATCGATCTACCTCAAGACCCAGCCATACCACTCTTGGGCATATACCCAAGGAATGCTCAATCATACCACAAAGATATATGCTCAACTATGTTCATAGCAGCACTATATAATATGTAATAGCCAGAACCTGGAAACAACCTAGATGCCCGTCAACTGAAGAACGGATTAAGAAAATGTGGTACATACACACAATGGAGTACTACTCAGCAAAGAAAAACAATGACAGCATGAAATTTGCAGGCAAATGAATGGAACTAGAAAATACCATCCTGAGTGAGGTAACCCAAACCCAGAAGGACAAACATGGTATGTACTCACTCACATGTGGATTCTAGATATAAAACAAAGAACAATCAGACTGCAACCCACAGAACCAGAGAGGCTATATAGCAGGGGGGACCCTAGGATGACTGTGACTTATAATAAGTTTTGGTTTTACTCAATTACTGGGCAAGCCTCAATGAAACATTTATTTTCATTATAAGTATTTATACTGTATCAAGCTGATAATAGAAAAAAAAAAAAGATCCTTTCCAAGGTACATTCTCTGGTTCTTGTTGGTACATACTTGCCAGGCTTCTGCAGTGCTTTTTGGGAATCATCCCTTTTCCACATAACAGTATTTCCCTGTGTGTCTCATAAAAAAACCTTCTAATTATTGGTCTAGAAGCCGAGAAGAGATGTAAGGAAATACAGAGGAGTGTTATCTTGCGATGCATCTGCTCTATGTGAGGCCTCTGCACAGGCTCCAGGCAACAGAAGCCTGGCTTTACTTAGCAAAGGAGAAAGTCCAAAATACTCTAACTTAGAATGCTGAGAGCAATCTGGAGATATAAAGTCCTCAAGTCTATCACCCAGATACCCACATCAGAGTGTCAGGGTGCTTCTTCCTAAGCAAGCCCCTGACTTTAGCTTAAGAAACCTGCTGGGTTCTGAAGCCAATCTTCTTTACAGATCTGTTTAGTTTACCATTGAATCTGAGTCTTGTTTTCCAGCTAACTCTCCTTGCTTCCTACAAAAATGATGTTACAGAAAGGTGTCTGGTTTTCAGCTCATACTGGTTTCCTGAAATAATGGTATTTTCTTCCTTCGTGGCTTCTATATAAGTTAACAGGAATCAACCCAGCTCTGTAAGTCTCAGAGTGACCGTTACTCCCTCCCTCCCTCAACCCCATACATTTCTGTTAACATCTGCCCAACGTACTTTCTTCCATCTGAACACTATGTCAGTAATGATGAGGCTGCAGAATGCCCATTTGTTGATGAAAACTGAGTCTTTGTTGCCATCTGGTCTTTGTTGACCAGCCGGTTATCCAATTCCAGAGCCTCGTCCTGAGTCTCCCTCCTTAGATCTACAGACTTAGTTGAAGAACTACTGGGTTCTTCAACACTAAGCATTAGAGTATAAGTAGCATATGTAGACTCTGTAAAATGTGGTACTGGGGAGAAATGGGGGAGGAGCGAAGAGGTGAGACAGAGAAGGGGAAAGCCAATACAGACTTCTATAATGGCCTGCATACCACTGAGAACAGCTGAGGATCAATCCATGCCACAAGGAACCTCCCGGAGACCTGTGGCACAGACCTCAGAGTCCTCAACAGTGGGAAGGAAGCTGGCGTGTTTGCACTGCAACTCCCATTTGTTTCCAGCACAGTACCACCTCATGAACAGATCGAGGCCCCAAAGTCACAGATAAGAGTAAAACTAGCGTGTACCAAATCATTCCAGCATGCCTAGGGCACTGGAGGATGTCACCTGTAGACTTCCAGGACTTCCTGTCACAAATAGCACAGGCACTTCTCAGTCTTAGTCACTGTTCTACTGCTGTGAAGAGACAACATGACCAAGGCAATACTTAGAAAAGAAAGAATTTCATTGGGAGCTTTCACACAGTTTCAGATGTTCAGTCCATTATCGTCATGGCAGGATCACGGTGGTGTGCAGGCAGACATTGTGCTGGAGCAGAAGCTAAGAGCTACATCCTGATCCGCTGGCAGAGAGAGAGAGAAAGAGATGGGGGTGCTGGCATCCTGGCATGAGCTTCTGAAACCTCAAAGCCCATCCCCGGTGACACACTTCCACCAACAAGGCCACACCTCCTAATCCTTCTAATCTTATCAAATAACTCCACTTCCTGGTGACTAAGCGTTGACCATTCTTATTCAAACCACCACACCGGCCCTTCCCCCTTTTCCCCTCAGCCACTTTCCTCTTCTCCGTAGTCGTCCTTCCACTTGACATTCTATTGTGTTTGTTTATTTACTCAAACTTTTCACCACCACCAGAATACAGGCCAGAGACTTCATCTGGCTCATTATTCTACCATAAGAAAAAACATCAGACAGGTCCCCCCTGCCCTGGCTTATTTCACTTAACACAATTATTTTGAGGGGATTTTCCTCCTCTAATGTTAACAGTTAGTTCTTGTTCCGATTTTCACTGTGTGACTATGCCACGATTTTTTTTCTTTTAATCTATGTGTCTATTGATGGATATTTGAGTTATTCTCAGTCAGGACCTATCACAAATCAAACCACTGTGAGCATTTATAGGTGAGTGTTTGACTTGTTTTGTTTCCATTTCGCTTGGGGAGATACCCAAAGGTTGAGGGGCTGGGCTGTATGTTTAATTTTTTAAAAAGTGGTTCATCTATAGAACATCATTTCCTGTCCCATCTTGCACTCCCACCCACCATCCATGACAGCGCAGGTCCTCCACGGCCTCACCAAGCTCTACTGTGGTCTGTCTTTTTTGTGTGTTTGTTTTGTTTTTCAAGACAGGGTTTTTCTGTATAACAAACAGCTCTGGCTGTCCTTGAACTCGCTCTGTAGACCAGTCTGGCCTTAAACTCACAGAGATCCTCCTGCCTCTGCCTAGAGTGAGGGGATTAAAGGCGTTCGCCACCACCACAGGATGTGGTCTTTTTAATATTATCCATACCATCAGGCATCTCATTGAAATTTTAATTTGCATTTTAATTTAAAGCCCAACTTATTTTTTTTTTGTTATAGCAATGGTTTTTGTGTCTGAGAAATCTTTGCAAAAGACAGTCACTAAGATAGCTCCCCCCCCCATTTTCCTCTAGAAATGTTTTGCTTTTAGCTCTTACGTTTAGGCTCATGATCAAATGTAAATTAATTTTTTAATGCAAAGGCCAAGACTCGTCGCTGCTCTTTTTCCTTTTGAATCAAAGTTGGAGTTTATTAAGAAAAGTAACATATTTAGGTGCAGGCTTCACGCATATACAAGAAAACAGCAATTGTATGCACCCAAGGCTGCGTGAGGCTTCTTAAGAAAAAGAGCCATCATTTAAAAGCGTGTGCCACTACCCTGGCAAGAGGTATGAATCTTAAACACCAGCAACAATACGTTTCACGTTTTAGATGTCTTCCCGTGAAAGAACTCAAAACGTTTTTTAAATGCTCTTTAGAAACCAAAAGGAATAAAATAAAGGATTTTCATCAGCTCTCGCTTGCCTCCTGAATTAAACAGAGGCATTTCACAAAAGAATCTACTCACCGCTTTTCATTATTCTCTTCTACCGCTGCCTGATGCACCCCAGACCCGTGGGCCTGCCCAGTGTTTACAGAGCGGCAGCCTGCACCGCCCACGTCTCCTCCGTGTTCTCACCTTGTGAAATGTTGAGAGGGCTCCTTTGCACCCCAGCTCCCTTCTCCCTTAGCCATCTCCCATAGGCACAAGTCCTGCTGGTCATTTGGGGCTTTCCTGCAAGTCCGGCCAACCACTCCCCAGTAACTAGGTAGATCCATCCCTCTCACCACCTAGGTCCTCCCTGTGGACTCCTTTTCTGCGTCCTTGGAACTCCTTTCAGGAGCCAAGTGAGGCACTTGCTGGAGGAGGAGATTTGAGGTTGGGAGCTAGGGCAATGGGATGTGCCCGTAGTTCCAGCTACTGAAAAGGCTAAGACAAGAGGATCACTTGAGCTCAGAAATTATGGTCAGCTTGAGCAATAGTGACATTCCTTTCCAAAGATATAATTTATATTTTAAAAAACTGAAACAATACATCACTATGTAACCCTGGCTGGCCAAGATCTCACTCTGTAGATCAGGCTGGCCGCAAATTCACAGAGATTCACCACCTCTGCCTCCTGAGTGCTGGGATTAAAGGCAGGTGCCACTACATCTGACTAAATAAATATTTTAAAGGACTTTAAAAAAAAAACCTCGACTGTTGGTGGTAGCACACAGCTTTAGTACCAGCACTCGGGAGGCAAAGGCAGGCAGATCCCTGTGTTCAAGACCAGAGTGAGTTCCAGGACAGCCAGGATAGGGTTCTTACACAGAGAAACCATGTCTCAAAAAGCAATATATATATATATATATATATATATATATATATATATATATATATATATATATATTCATAAAAAGGAGGCCATGAATTTGAAGGAAAGCAGGGATGGGTATGTGGGAGGATTTGGAGGGACGGAAGGAGGGAAGGTAGAAGTGTTGTAACTGAATTATAGCCTCAAAAATAAATTTTAAAAAAATTAATAAATATAAAAATAACTGGAAACACAATACCAAAATTTAAAGATAGGATTATTTCGTTTATTTGTCCTTGTGATCTTATACTGCAATATGGGTCCTTTAGCTTTTTCAGTAACTGCCTGGCTGCAAAGATCCATTCACCCAGTGTGCACTCAGCACCGTCCACTCACCCAGTCAGCGTCGTCCACTCACCCAGTGTGAGCTCAGCGCCGTCCACTCACCCAGTGTGCGTTCAGCACCGTCCACTCACCCCGTGTGAGCTCAGCGCCGTCCACTCACCCTGTGCGCGCTCAGCGCCGTCCACTCACTCAGTGCGCGCTCAGCACCGTCCACTCACTCAGTGCGCGCTCAGCGCCGTCCACTCACCCAGTGTGCGCTCAGCACCGTCCACTCACCCAGTGTGCGCTCAGCGCCGTCCACTCACCCTGTGTGTGCTCAGCGCCGTCCACTCACTCAGTCAGCACCGTCCACTCACCCAGTGTGTGCTCAGCACCGTCCACTCACCCAGTACGTGCTCAGCACCGTCCACTCACTCAGTCAGCACCGTCCACTCACCCAGTGCGCGCTCAACACTGTCCACTCACTCAGTCAGCACCGTCCACTCACCCAGTGTGTGCTCAGCACTGTCCACTCACCCAGTACGTGCTCAGCACCGTCCACTCACCCAGTGCGAGCTCAGCACCGTCCACTCACCCAGTGTGCGCTCAGCACCGTCCACTCACACAGTGTGTGCTCAGCACCTGTCCCAGACAAGCTCTGGGTACCGACTCTGTGGCCTCAATCTTCTCTCTCCGTGTTTCACTTCTTTCATTAAAAGATGCAACGAAAATAGCAGCTGTGATTAAAACATCCGAAGAGAGAAAACTGACTAGGCAACCATGCACAACAGGCTGGGGGCTAATGAGGATGAGGACTGTGGTTGAGACAAAGCCTTCCAGACCACAAAGAGGGAAAGAGGTATAAATATTTCTCATTTTAAAACGTTCCTTTTTACAAATCCATGATAGTCATCTTAAATAATCCCTCTCATGATGCTCATTTCTCAGCCTCATGTAGAATTTTTTGTCATATGTGTATGCACATTCTAGATATAAAATTTAATATAGCATATGTAACCCCTTTCCAGATTTTCCTTATCATTCAATTATAGATTTCTTTCTTGCAGCTAAGATGAAAAGAGTCGTCTGTTTGTGGGTGTTCACATTCTCTGATTTAATAACCATTTTGACAGTCCTCCTTTGTGGACATAAGACTTTAAAATAAAATCCATGAAAGTATTCACTGATGAGCAGAGGGTCTCAGTATTACTTTGGTGTTGATGTATTAACCAGAGATTTAATTATTCAGTTCATTTCTGTCGGCATCATGTTATCATCGTATGTAGTCTATTTTCTAATCTGGTTAAAACTGGTTTGGTTCTCAAGACTGTAAATATATGTAATAGTACCCGAAACCTCAGTATTTAAAGGAAGAAAAACACAAAACCTGGTATAACGTTGTATTTTCAACTGCATACATACAATTAGATTGTTTTGTTTCATAATATATTCTATTTTTAGCATTATCTAGTCTTGCCAGAGATAAATACAAGCAGATGCAAATGGCTTAAGTATTCCCTGTGATAGAGGAAAAATCCTTGCCCTGTAAATTAGCATAAATTATGCCTCATATTCGCTGTGAAGTTAAAACTGCCACCAACTACAACAGTGATCCATTGCCTTAGTCCCATCTTAAGAGTGAACGGAAATGAGAAAAAATATATAAAACATAAGATTTTGTTAAATGCCCTAGAAGTGGTTACAGCTTAGGAGCAGGTGGTGGGTGTCTCTTACACAGTGTCAGGAATCTAACACATATAATCCTTACGTGGCATGCCTATCCTGAAGGGAGAATACCTCCAATGACAGGAAAGATACCATGCTTTTTTAATTCTCGTCGGCATTGCTGGAGATTCAGAAATTTCCTTTTGAAAACTTAAGTGCAGTTATAGATTTTATTGCTGTCAGCAGTCAGAACGGATTGAAATGTATTAGTTACTTGCTAGGAAGGAAGATGTGGGTACATGAAAAAAAATTCAGAGTAGAAAAACAACAAAAGGTAAAGATCTTTTGTTCTCTCTCTCTTCCCCTCTGATGCTAGGGATGGAACGCAGAGTTCCTATGCATGTTAAGTATGCACTCTAACACACACACATACACACACACACACACACACACACACACACACACACACACACACAGACAAAGACAGAGACAGAGAGAGACAGAGACAGAGAGAGATATTCCTCGGAGATTTCCTCCCTTTTTTTTGGAGACAGAGTCTCTCCCTGGCCAGGAGCTTGCCAAACAGGCTAACCTGGCTGGCTATTGAGAGCCGCAGACCCGCTTGTCTCCCCGCTCCAGCTCTGTTTTTACAAACATTCACCACTACAACAGGCTTGTTAACGTCGGCTTGGGATATTGAACTCTGGGCCTTATACTTGCAAGGCAAGCACTTTATAGATTGAGCCATTGTCTTCCCTGCCCTGGGCAAAGCCTCATAATGTGAAGTACTGCTTTAGGGCCAAAGGCTTAGTTCTACTACTTATCATCCAGGAAAGTCATGTATTCATCATTTTTTCTCATCTCTAATACAGTATGAAAATGTGGGTTGTAATCATTCCCATCCTTCATAGAAAACAGATATAAGAAAGATAAAATGAGATCAGGAGATGCAAAGGTAATTTGTAACACCTCATTATCATCTGTATTCCTTCCTTCCCAGGAAAAATACAGGTTGCCCAAGAGGTACCCAGGGAGGTGCCTCGGTATTTTCAGGCTATAATTCAACATTAGATGTGGCCTTGGATGACTGTAACTATATGGATTGCTTTCAGTCCCAGCATCCAAATGTTGGTTGCACACTCCACAACTACAGAGCTCAGCATTCAAGGACAGGATCAACAGGTAGAGAAATTAGATCCTGTTTTGTCATAAATATGTAAGACTGTGTACATATGCTGTATAATAAATATACAACATACATTTATTAATATACAATGAAATTGGAAATGGTTAAGTGAATTAGAGAGATAGCTACCCAACCAGATGGGCTGCTTATTTTCAAACGAATAAATTTCATAAACAAAAGAGATTTCCACATTAAAACATTGAGAAACACTTTTGTTAGTTGGTAAAAAGGTAGATACGATTTCCCGCCACTTATTCTGAAATGTGTACATTTATGTTGCAAAGAAAGTATTAAAAATATATAAATTCTACCTTCAAGATCAGCCACAACACAAATGTCTTATAAAATATGAATTCTGGAAGTCTCTGTACTGTGTAGGTCAACATCATTCCCAGCAAGAGGCAGTGATCTGGAGAAGGAAGGAAGAGCATGCCTGCCACCACAGGCCGAGTGACCCAGTGGCAGGAAACTCTGGCCCTAACGTTTGGATATTTTCCAGAAGTTTCCTCCCATAGAGTATATGCACTTCCAATCACTCGACATTTCAAAGGGACTTCTCCTTTAATTTAGACGTTATCCTGACTGTCCTCTGAAAACTAAGCAGATGAAAATACCAATCTCTTAAAGACAAGGTGGGGAGTCAGGTGAATCAGGTACAGAAACACACCACAAAAAAACCCTTTAATTAATTAAACCTTTAATTCATTTAATTATTAATTAAAACCTGGTGGCAGCAGACAGCAGATCGAGGTGACAAACATCTCCATGGAACATGATAACCTGGGAGTGGATTCTAGAAAGTGTAAGATACATGTTGAAACTAAAATCACAAGAGCTGGGGCCCTAGTTTTGTGGCAGAGCATTTGTGTGCAAGCTGGATTGGGGAGATGGCTCAGAGGACAAGAGCATTTGCTGCACAAGTATGAGGATCAGAGTTCGAATTCCCAGCATCCACATAAAAAGCCAGGGCTGGTCTCCCACTCCTATTACCCGAACTCTATGGGAAGTAGAAACAATAGGATCTTTGGGGACTAGCTTCCTGTTTAATTATATCTTTTTGTCCTTCGTTCTTGTTGTCGTTTGAATGATAAACGTCCCCCATAGGCATTTGAACATGTGCTCCCCATGGGGAGTTGCAGCCTTGCTGGAGGAAGTGCATCACTAGAGGTGGGCTTTGAGAGTTTACAAACACCAGACCACTTCCGGGTAAACCTCCACTTGTGGTTGAGGATGTAGTCTTTCAGGATCCCGCTCTGGCGGCCACGCCACTTGACTTATGCCTCCCTGCCATGATGGGCCCTGCTCAGCCTAGAACCCTAAGCCCCAATCAACGTTTTCTTCTAGGAGTCATTTTTGGTCACACTTCTTTATCACAGCAATGGACAAATAGTTAGTACAGCCTTCTAATTTGAGACAGGCTCTGCTCTGTGGCCCTGGGGAATGTCACAGCCCTGCAGGAAGGGATTCTTCCATTCCAGCACCTGTTCTCTGGGACTGTGACAGTGAACTACTGTGCCTAGCTTACGTCTTTGATTTATTTCATCAGACTTTTGTAGGTTTTCTCATATACATCTTGGACATATCTGTCAGGTTTATAATCAAAGGATTTCTTCTTTAATTTTGTTTTGCAGGGTTTTTGGTTTTTGTTTTGTTTTGTTTTCTATTTTGGCACTAATATAAATGTCATTGTGTTGGAAATTTCAAACTTATTGCAGATATATAAGGAAGCAATTGACCTTTTGTGTTAGCTTTGTTTTGCTATAATCACTAATAAAGTTCCTAAATGATTTGGGGGGTATTTTTCCATACAGTTATTTAATTCAGTTTTTTTGTGCTCATTAATTATTATTGTTGTTGTTACTATGTGTGTACATAGGTGCATATTATTATTATTAATTATTGTTATTATGTGTCTATGTGGGTGCACATGCCATGGTAAGCATGTGGGGATAAACATGTAACATTATGGCGTCAGTTCTCTCCTTCTGCCTGTCCATGGGATCTGGAAACTGCATTTGGGTCATCAGGCGTGGGCAGAAGCACCTTTACCCACTGAGATATCTCATCAGCCCTTAGTATCTGATGTAAGCACTTTGATCAGTTTCAGTCTCTTGCAGTTACTTATTTGAAGATCAATACTTAAGTTGCGCTGTCTTGTGTCAACAGGACCTCGTTAGGTTGCCTCCTGAGTCTCTGACATGACCTCAGTAGACCCGAGTGGCTTCACTGATATCTGGTGTGATAAGATGTTCTGAGCTAGTCTTGTACAATTCCTGCCTCCTCCGATCTTCTACAGTTCTTGCCCAGAACTATAATCACTCAATTCTCCAAAGAGCCCTGGTCCCTTCTTTTGGAAAACAGAAATCAGTAGTCGTAAGTCTGGCTATCAGTTGACAACTACCCTTGACTTTATGTGAAGGTAGACACACAAGGGAGCTAAGTGGATCTGGAGGAACTGGCTAGGGACATGTGGCAATCCAGGTGAGATGGTGTCTCCTGCACCATACTGTTGACAGAGGGCATGGCATGAAGAGGCAGATCAGCAGCAGATTTTCCTGTCACAGATGTCGAATTTGCTGCTTACATGTGGGGACTGAAAGGCAAGAAGGAAGGACTGGGGAGGTGGCCCAGCAGTTAAAGCGCTCGCCACACGAGTGCAAGGAACAGAGTTCGGATCCCCAGAACCCCATGTAAATGCCAGGCAGGCATGGCAGTCAGCCTGTAACTCTCGCCAGGAGACCAAGACAAAGGATCCCGAGAGCAAGTTGGCTAGCGAGCCTAGCTGTATCTGCAGGCTCTAGCTTTGACTGAGAGAGCTTGCTGCAAGAAGAAGGGAGAAGCATGATTGAAGAGGATTCCTCTTCCACCAATCTCAGGCTTCCAAACATAGGTACACACACACATCCATGTGCACCTACATATGAGCCCACACACGGGAAAAAACATGCATTTATATATGCACGTACATGAAAAAATGGACAAAAAAGGACAAGGATTCAAGGACATCTGTATTTTCTGGGGAGAATGATGGGGTAGATCGTAATCAGAATAATCAATATTCTGGGAAAGATGTGCTAGAGCCATATCTCAAAATCCTGGTGGCCCAAATTTTATTTAAAAGATATTGTTGGGATCTGAGGGTGTAGCTCAATGGTAGAGAGAACATGGATGGATTATGAGGCCTTGAGTTCAATCCTCAGCAACCCCCTCCAAAAATAATGTTTCCAAAAATCCCATACATTTAGTAACTGTTTGCCTTATGGATTCTTTCCAGCCCTTGTTGACTCTATCTACATTTTAATAGTTGCATGGAACATGTACATATAATTTCATAGTCTGCATTTTTCCATGTGGGCAATTTGAAACACTGATTTAAAATTTTTCAGCTAAGGGCTAAAGAGATGGTTCAGTGGTTAAGAACACTTACTGTTGGTCACTAGAGAGATAGCTCTGTGGTTAAGAGCACTTGCTGTTCTTGCAGAGGTCCCAAGTTCAGTTCCCAACACCCACATCAGGTGGCTCACAAATGCCTGTAACTGCAGCACCAGGAACCTCTGGCCTCTATGGGTACTTGTATGCACGGACACATACCCTTACATAGATATAAATAAATAGACATAATTAAAAATAATAAAAAAGCATTTTTTTTAAAAGAACACTTATTGCCCTTGCAGAGGAAACAAGTTCAATTCCTAAAACCTGTGTCAGGCAGCTCCTAAAACTCTAGCTCCAGGGCTCTGATACCTCTGGCCCCACAGGCACCTGCACTCATATGCGCACACTGATGCACAAACACATAACTTGAAATAAAACAAATCCTTTGGAAAACATCAACCATGCTAACATGCAATAATTTATTTAATTCTTTCATTATTGGGGAATATTTGAGCTGCTTTTAGTTTTTAATTCTTGTGTCTTGTTAAGACTCAGTTATGAACAAGAAAAAGTGATTCAGCTGGGTAGTGGTGGTGCACACCTTTAATCCCAGCACTCAGGAGGCAGAGGCAGGTGGATCTCTGTGAGTTCGAGGCCAGCCTGATCTACAGAGTGAGTTCTAGGACAGCCAGAGCTACACAGAGAAACCCTGTCTTGAAAAGAACAAATGTGGGGAGTGGGGAGAAAGTGATTCCACATGCTTTAAATTGATAGGATGCTTTCTTATAAAGGTGGAAGTGGTATCGTAGAATCACTCAGTAGAAGGGCAGTCTGGAAAGAGCCAGAGGACTGTTGTGTAGCTCTTCCTGCACTTCCGTTTCTTTTGGTGAGCTGGCCTCACTCTTTTTTCTCTTACCAGGAACACCTCTCCTTGTGGAAGATGGGGACAGAGCAGAATATTGTGCCACCTTGACCATCAGTAGAGTAACCATCCTCTGCCTCCTTTCTACACCAAGCTGGTGGTATATCCATCCCTGTTGGAGCTGTGGGTAGGAAGATTCGATTATATAGGGCAAACATGGCCTCCAGAGATTTACCCTGTGGCTGCCCAGAGAGAGGAGCCCTGGAGAAGAGGAGCTGGATTATGAGCTGATCTTAAAGGCTGTCACCTTTTGAACAATGCTGCTCTAGGCATGTGTGGAGATGTTGCTGTTTCCTTTGTCCTAAGCACATTCTTCTAGGGGGACTCACTGGGTGCTGGAGTTGGAATAGTTTCCTGACCCTGTGAGCTAGGCCATGCTGAGGACATGCCAGAAGGAAGGGTGTTTGGAAAGACTGGTCGGGCAGCTCTTAGGAGACTCTTGGCTCCCTGATGTACTTTAAGTCCGTGCTTCTTCTACACTCAGTAAGTACTAGGAGCAATATACTCTCTTCACATACTTGGTTTTCCAGTAATACTTATTAAACAGAGGAAATGAGAGAACAAACCAATGTTCATATAGTAATATCATAGTTTTTTTGTTTTCTAAAGAGAAGGGTTTTTTAAGAGGGGCGGGGGTGTTGTTGTTACTAGGGATAAAGTGTTTAACTACTACATTCTAAAAGGTATGTTGTTTTATTTTTATTTATATATATGTATGTATGTGCATGTATTTGTGGATGTCTTAGGAGACCAGAAGAGGGTGCTGGATCCCCCAGAGTTGGAGTTACAGGCAGTTGTGAGCCACCTGACATGGGTGATAGGAACTGAACTCGGGTCCTCTGCAAAAGCAAGTGCCCTGAACCACTGAGCCACCTCTCCAGCCCCAGCACCACATTCCTTTTGAATATTTTTAAACAGACTTATTTCCTAATTTTATTTTATGTGTATGAGTATTTGCCTGCTTGTATGTAAGTGCACCATGTGTGTGCCTGTTACCCACGGAGAGTGGGACAGGCTGTGAAGGAATCCTGGAACTAGAGTTACAGATGGTTGTGAGCCTCTGTGTGGGCCCTGGGAATCAAACCCATGTCCTCTAGAAGAGCAGCAAATGCTCTTAACCACTGAGCCATCTCTCCAGCCCCAGCACTGTGTTCTTAAAGGGAGTAATGAAGTTACAAATTAATTTGTCCTTATAAATAAATACTCTATGTCTGTTTATCATTCTTATTACCCCCCCTTTTCCAGCATTTCTAAGTGTTTCCTGGCCTCTGCCATATTCTCTCTAGTTATCCCTTCACAGCAAAGATATGAAGAATTCCCTCTTGAATATGAAAAACAAAATAGCCATCCCCATGAGTTCTCAATTTCTTCAAGTAAGTGATTACCATCAATAGTATTGATCATCTAAATACTTTACGTTTTCACAATATTACATTGTTCTTTTTTCTTTAATTAGATCTAGAATGTTTTGTTTGGTTTTGAGACAGAATCTTGCCATGGCCCAGGCTGGCCTTGAACTTGGTGTCCTTCTGCCTCAACCTTCTGAGTTCTGAGATCAGAGATATCCACTGACATGCCTGGTCTAGGTTCAGAATGTATACCCACCTTTGGATTTTTTAATTCATGAATGCAAAAGTTGGACAGAAGTCTGGGACAAGATTTCAGGTACTGGAAGAATCAAGGACAATGACATCCAGATCGAGGCCATCCAGGTTGCTACACATAGAGGCATGTGAGCGGGTTCACGTGAAGGAGAGAAAGTGAGAGTCCCAAAATAGGAAACTTGGAGATATTCAACAAACCTAGAAGAAGTGTCAAAGCATGGCTTCTGAGCAGGCAGGCTAGCTAAAGGACTCAGACTCCTGACAAAGCAGACATGGGAGTCCAGTGTGTCAACAGACCCAAGGGGGACCTGAGAAACAGCCCAGGAGACCAGAGGACAGCACAGAGCTCGGTCCTGTTCATAGAGGGAAGCAGCGACATGTGTTTCTAATGCATTATGTTGCCAGAAAACTGTCCTGTCTGCACTCTATTGTAATGTCCCATATTGCTTTATTTAAAATTGTGTAATTGTGAGAGGCCCAGTCAGAACAAGGCTCCTGCTTCCCAGTCAGAAGTCTCCTCTTTCTGTCTGTTTTAAATGTAAGTATGGAGGGATGCATTAGTCTGGTAGGTGTGCTCTCCTCCACAGCAAGTAAGAACTCTGCAGGTGCCAGTGTCTGGGCCTGAGGCCCAGGCAGGTGTGAAGCTCCCTGGAGAGTTCCACAGACCCTAAAAAAGTTCCTCCACACATATAAAAGAGGGAAGAAATCTCCTTATGTCTTCCATTGTTTCAGACCTAATTTAAGGGTCACAAAAGGAATGACCATTGGTTTCTGAGTTTTCCGTTTCTGAGTGCTAGAAGTGAATAGACAGGGAATTGTCCTGATGCTTATGGAACAAATCGGGTATTCCCTGGTAACAGAGGGACTTATTTCTGTTCTGGAAATACTCATCCAGTGCCTTCTAGAGATGGCTGGCCACTTGTTTAAAGAACCCAAAGATGAGCCAAAGCCGCTAGCTGTGTTAAGGGAATAGTTGTGGGCAGACATCATGAAGGGGTGGGTGGGGGCAGGTGGATGAGGACCAGCTGCCTGCCAGGAGACACTTAATTCAAAATAAGATGACTACCCACTGTACTGGAAAACAAATGTGTTCACAAAATTCCTGTTCCTACCTCCTGAACCTAGCTGTTTTCAGACTTAGAAACTAGGATTAAGGAAACAATGCAAAGCTTATGCAGACTACAGTTTGATCCCTTTGCAAAATCCAGGGAAGCGTTGGCATGTGTTTTCAATACATTCAGATTTTTTTTTCCAAAAGACTTTTTTCTTCTTCTCTCTATAATGATTAGCTCCATGTTGCTTTATTTAAAACTGTACAATTCACAGAAAAAAAAAGACTCAGGCTTGTTCCAACGTATGGGCCAAGTTTCTCCTGTGACAGGGAACTGGACGTACTTCCCTCTTTGTTGGTGACTCGCTCCCTCTGGGAACTTAATTCTTAATAAAGAGTAAGCGCTGGGGTTGCTTTTGTGTTCTTGGCTTCAAATTACACGGCCATGCAGCTTCTGAAATGTTGTCCTTTTTGCCTTATGTGCTCTCAGTAGTAACGAAGCAAAGTAGACTGGCATTCAGATGCCTCCTTGAGTTCACAATCTAGAGGAAGAGGTTCTAGGGTTGCCAGCGCACTTTTGAAATGTGACGCCATGAAGGAACTGTATTAGAAGAAATCTCCAGGACAGACTGAAAAAAATGTTCTTCTTACCATGAACTCCAGAAGTGGTGGGAGGATTTTTTTTTTTAAAGAGGAATATTTTAAGAGAGGCTCTGTTTAACGACTTTCACAAAAATTTCACTTATTCTAAGTTAGGCATGATAACCCAAATCCAGCAAAATGAGCAGACAGGGTTAAAATTTAACTAGACAGAGCTATAATTCCTCAAAGCAGCAAACCCCAACTCATGTGGAGTAAGATTATTTTTTTTTACTAGGTTGCTGACCTAGTTTCAGACACAGACTCGCAAGCTCCAGGTCTCTAAAAGAGTAGGAAGAAAAGCTACTTACTTATACTCTGCAGTTTATTACACTAATTTATGGTCCTTCAAGTCTGGGCAGGGGATGGGCTGTTCTTGTTTTATTGAAGAACCTTTTTGTCCTTTGTTGGGGACGTTTCCAGCTGTTCAACAATCGACTCTAATAGAATCTTATGAATAAAACTAATGAAAACATGAAGACGTGAACTCGAGAGACCAAACGTACAGTAGCTTATTGTTCCCTCTCTGGAGAATAGAAATACCTTCTCTAACAAGGTACAATGGTGCAGACAGGAACCAACACTGGTTTCAATGCACAAGGCATTCGGGGTCAGGAAGAGGCCAATGCTGCTGACCTTAATGGAGTCAGCCTGGCAAGCTCAAGAAACAGGACAAACAGAAAGGTAAATGTGTTTCCACTTTGGGATGTGGTCACTCAGTTATTAAAATTGTTTTAGAAGGGAAACAAATGAGCAGGACTAGCTCTTTGTCCTCTGACCTATCTCTATGTGTTTTCAGAAGAATATATGTAACAAGCAGGTCATGTTCACTTTGTCACAAAGGCCACTCCTTGTGGCGCGGTGTGTCCTTTTGAATCTTGGGGAGTATAAGAAAAACTGGAAGATGAAAAGTTGTTACAACTCAAAAACCTAGAGGTTTTGTTTGCTTACTGTGCTGGCAATGAACCTGGGCCCTTGCGCATGCTAAGCCACACATCCCGCCCATACACATGGTTTTAATTACAAAATTATTAAATACAGCAGACTTTCAATGGGATTGCAGTAGTTATCACTTGCCTAGTACTCAGTGATGCCCACCTACAAAGTGAGAGGCATACGTGGCCAGTGTCTATCCATGTGGGTCACCTACCCATGCCGCTGCAAGTACACAAGGTGATTTTAGGTGGCACATGGACACTCGCTTTAAGTTATTTATTTATTTAATTATTGACTGATTGATTTTTTTTTTTTTTCTTTTCTGAAAACAGGATTTCACCAAGCTGAGGCTGGAGTCAAAGTTGCTCTGTAATAAGGATGACTTTGAAGTTTGGATCCTCCCGAGTGCTGGGGCTCCAGGCATGTGCTACCAACCTGGTCTATGTGGTGCTGGGAATCAAACCCAGGCTTCACAAATGCCCACTGGGCCACATCCCCAGCTCCATTTCAGAATTTATTTTACCGGCTAGAGAGCTCAGCTGTTAAAGACTAGGCTCACCACAGAAAGTATAAGAATTTATTTTACTAGCCTATTAAACCTGTGCTGTTTCTGAATATTACTGTAAATTGGATAGTTTATTTTTTTTAAAAAAATCAACATAGAGGGAAATAGCAAGCAAATGATAAGAATATAAGAAAGTAGGGACATTTTGATGAGTAACAGAAAATAGACTAGGGCTGATGGAGTGGTACTGGGATAGTATGCTTTGCTTATCATTCAGGAGGCCCCGGGTTCGATCCCCAACACTGCAAAACAAAGCCCAAAACAAATAAAATCTCAGATTAGTCTAGATAATCCCCAAGCCTGAAACGCTTATAATACTGTAAGCCTTTCTTCAAAAATTGCTAACTTCGACCTCCGTAGAGGAGCAGGAAAAGTGCTGGGAGAATTCTCACACTGCTAATCACCCAGAAATTACAACTAGCTATGCGGCGCTTACCTTGAGGTTGACAGGATTTTTACTGTCCTCTCAGCAACTAACTTCATTGACTACTTTCTTAAGAACTTAAAAAAAAAAAAACCTTAAATTTTAAATTCCATACATACACTCCAAATGTTTCTGCGCTAGCCACTAGCCACCACGGGTTGTAAAGGAGCTGTGAATTCCATTGGCTTCCCTGGAGCTGCTGTGGGAACGACAATGATACACACATTGATTTCATTAACCGAGTGTTCATCCAGCCTTGCAGTTTATGAACTTTATCTTATGTAATTCTCACCACAATCCACACGCCCCGCCCCCCCTCCAATCCCATAACTTTCCCTGTTTTCAGATTTAGGAACCAGTCGTTGCTGGCTAGCCCAAGACTTACAGCTGGTCTGTGGTGAGCATTTAAAAAGGCTACCCATGCCTGCCTGATTTCTAAGCATTCATTTTTCTTACATAAAGCTTAACGTAAGGTTTTTTTAAAGAAACAACCCCCCTTCCTCCCTCCATGGGAATTGAAAAAGCCTTTGGGCTAGGGGTGGGGACAAGGATTTTGGCTGGACCCGGTTGGCGGTGCCTACAATCTCAGCCTTCGGGAGGCTGAACCGGGAAGATGGCAAGTTCCAAGTGACCCGAGTGAGAGAGGGAGACCTTGTCTCGTTAAATGTAAAACATAAAATAGGTGGGGAAGCTTCTGGAAGCTCAGACTCTGACAGGGAGGTCCGATGCTCAGGTTGAAGTGGTAACTACAGGGTGGCTCATTTCGAGGAAATACGAGGTTGCCTGGAGTTCTGCCATCCATTTGTCTGAACAGTTTGATGGCACATTCTGAGATCCTGGGCGTGAGGCCCTGCCCTGCAGATAAGCACTCCTGCCCAGGACCGGAGCTGGCATTCAGAGCTGAGGCAGCCTTTTCCTCCTCCGCAGCTTATCTATCGGCGGCACCAGGGGCCGCTTCTGTCACTGTCCTCTCCTCCAGCTCTCAGCTTTCAATAGATATGACAACACCCTTCGCTTTTCCTCCCTGTATTAGTCACATTCCTTGTGACAAAATGCCTGATAAACTTTTTTGTTTGTTTTTTGAGACATTGTATCACTATGTAGCTAGCTCTGGCTGTCCTGGAACTCACTCTGTAGACCAGGCTGGCCTCCAACTCACAGAGATCTGTCTGCCTCTGCCTCCCAAGTGCTGGCATAAAGATGTGTGCCATCATGCTTAGCAAGGTAATCAACTTTGTTTGTTTGTTTTGTTTTTCCAGACAGGGTTTCTCTGTGTAGCCCTGGCTGGCCTGGAACTCACTTTTGTAGACCAGGCTGGCCTAGAACCCACAGAGATCTGCCTGGGATTAAAGGAGTGCAGCCCTCCCACCCCACCCCTCCACCCACCGACCCCCACCCCCCACCCCCGCCCCCTGCGGTAATAAACTTTTAAAGAGAAAGTTTCTCTTGGCTCACAGTTTCACAACTTTCAGACAGTGGTCACGTGATTACTGCTTTGGGCCTGTGGTGACTGTGGTGTCACAGGAGGATGTAGGAATGGGGCCCTCGGCTGAGGAGGCTGCTCACCTCCTGGTGTCCAGGAAGCTGAGAGAAGACTAAGAGGGGACCATCCTGCTGCAGCAAGGTCCTACCTCCCAGTAGCACCACATAGAGATCCCTGGGAAACATTTGGATTAGAGTTCAAAGGAGGATCAGGCCCAGGTCCCCTGTCCTTGAGAATTATGTCACCTAAACAAGGAGAGTGATCCAGACAGAAATTCCATTTGCGAGTATAATCATCAGCTCTTTGTTTATCAATAACTAGAAAAGCAGGGGTTCTCTTTCAGAGAGAGTCTCACTCACCAGCTCTGGCTGTCCTAGAGCTCATTAAGTAGATCAGTGTAGCCTTGAACTCACAGAGATCTGCCTACTTCTGCCTCCTGAGTGATGGATTAAAGATGAGTGCCGGCACCCTCAGCAAACAAAGAAAAATTTTAAATTAAGTTGCTCACTCCTCTTCCCTTCCCTTCCCCTCCCCTCCCCTCTCCTTCCATCCCTTCCTTTTTTCTTTCTCCCCTTCCTCTGTCTTAATCTCTTTTCTCTCTTTTTAAAGTCTTGCAGTCTTGCTGAATAGCTCAGGCGTGTCTGGAACTCCTGATCTTTCCCCTTCAGCTTTCTGAATGCTGGATGACAGTCCAGTGCCCTTTATTTCATAAATTAGTGATGGGGACACAGAGAATAGTGCACGCCTTTAATCCCAGCAGGCTGGAGCAGAGGCAGGCAGATCACTGAGTTCCAGGCTAGCCAGAGCTACATGGTGGGACGCTGTCTCAAAAAAAAAAAAAAAAAAAAAAAAAAAAAGGAAGGTGGTGTAAGAAGAGGAGAAATGAAAATAAAACACCCCCCACCCCCAATAAAAAACCCCAAACTTAACAGATGTCAAAAACAAACAAAACCCACTGGTAAGTTGCTTCAAATATACAAACACTAAGATAAAAGAAACATCTTATCAAGTGAAGAAGGAAAACGAACCGTGTTCCCGGTGCTTGGAAAGCAGACAGTCTCCAGGATGCTCAAGTGTGAGGGAGGCTGCAGGTGTGGACACAGCAGTTTCAGGTACTGAGTCTCATTGGCTCAAAGCCCAAGAATCCGGCCAAGGAAAGATGGATGCCACCCTTGGCTTAACCCCAGGACCACTCGTCCCTTTACCTGTTCCATCTCACCGCTGAGTGATGTCCTGACGAAGGCATCTCAGGAGACTGCCAAGGCCCTTACCAGACCGGTACATGAGATGGCCACGTTCATAGGTCAAAGTGGACAAACATGAGCCACCCAACTGGTTCACTTCCTCTCCATCTCGGGGATTAGGGTGTATAACTCCATCTTGTATAACCTGACTTCTCCAACGTGGCCCTACTCCTTGATGGTTCCATCATGGCCATCATAGGCTTGGGAGCGAACTTCCAGCAAATGGGCTCTCAACCTCCAAGTGGAGGCCCGAGGGATTGATCCCTGAATGAAGTTAGCCTGGCATGGGCTCTGCTCTGGCGCAGTCATTTGGTAACTTGTTGAAGACAGGGTTTTAACTTCAGAAGGACCAAGTTGAAAGGGAGGAGACAGGCTGTTCCTGGGGGGATTTCCACCACTTGACAGGTTCTGGGCCTCGGAGGGCCACGTAGTACACACACCCACACTAAAGCAGACCGCTTCACCCCTTCTACGGCAGCGCACATAGACACTTTTGACTCTGTTGTTTTTTTTCTTTGTCTCATCAATAAGTACTGGAAGATACTCCGGACACATTGTATGACCCACAGATGAATGTGGTATACAGTTTGAAAGTGATCCCTCTGCGGGGAAGATGAAGGAAGGAGCCTTCTGGATAAATTTTTAAAAAAACAATATGGAAGCATATTAAGTGGCCCTCTGGGAAAGGGTGTGCCGGTGTTCCTGGGTGTGCAATGACCTAGTCCCCTGGGCCTGCTCACTTTTGTGTCATAGCCTGTTGGACTTCCCTACAGTGACACAGCTTTCCCATGCTGTGGACTCTTCCTCACTCACTGCTGGTTCCAACTTCCCCCACGGTGAGTTGGACAATCAGACAGCCGGACAACTGGACAGCCGTCTTTGTCCCTGCCGACCTCAGACTGTAGTCCTCAGCTCCACCCACCCCACCCCCACCCCACCCCCCCTTCCTGGCCAGAGACTCTGGTTCCTGTAAATGGTGTGTAGGGTCATGGTGTGAAATTGTGGCTTCAGACACTCATTAGTTTGCCATGTTAGTGATCCCAAGTTTCCATACATCCTTGAAAACTCAAGATGCACTCAGTACTGCTCACATACAACTGAGTCTCGGTGTCCTAAGTATCCGTTATGAAAGAGATAAAGACACAGTTACACTTCCCAAGTGTAACATGTTTCGATGCCTGTCTTACTCCTCAAGATGTGTTTAGGTCAGAACTTTCTTCCTTTACTTAGTTTCTGTTACGACTCGTGGCTACTTGATTAGTCACAGTCTTCACTAATCCAAATTCAACGAGAGCTCAGTCCTTGCTTAGTGGCTTATAATTGTGACTATAAATATTTCCTGAATGAATAAGGATTTTGTTGTTGTCATCATTGTTGTTATTGTTTTGGTTTGGTTGTTTTTATTTTTGTTTTTGACAAAAAGATCTTGCTGGCCTCTTAAGGCTTGCTCTCCTTGTCTTTGTAAGATTCTCAGAAGACGAGCGAGAAGAAATAGTTTTAGTTATTTGTTTTAAGGGTCTCGTTTAGCCGGGTTGTTCCTTGCACTTGCTGTGTGGCAGAGGATAACTTAAATTCCTGCTCCCTCTCCCCCTGTCTCCCAAATGCTGGGTTTACAGGCATGCATCGCTATGTGGGTCTTACACTTAAAATTTGGATGAGTCTCAATCTTCCTACCTCAGTCTCCCAAGTACTGGGATGACAGGCATGTGCCACTGGGCCTGGCTGTCAGTTCTCTTTAACATTTCTGGGTTTTTTTTTCCCCCACCAAGGCTTTGAACATTCCTTCATGCTTCACAAGTTAAAATACTGAATCCTGTTCTTCTTGTCTTTGTAAAATTCTAAGAAGAATAGAAGAAAAGTCTATGCTTGTAGGACCTTGCAGGTGTGTATTGTGGCTGGGATTCCACAGGGCTTCAGCCTCTTTGTGTCACAATAGCTGCCTCCTCACCACACTTCACGGTAAGTCCAAGAGGAGGCAGCTCCCATGATCCTCCACTTTATAGGAGAGGAAATTGAGGGGTGGAAAGGTTTTTATTTGTTTGTTTGTTTTATTGTATGGTGTTTTGCCTGAGTGTATGTCTGTGCCCTGCCAAGGGTATCTAGTGCCCACAGAGACCAGAGGAAGGCACCAGATCCTCTGGAACATAATTTTAAGATGCTTGTGACCATGTGGGTGTTGGGAACCAAATCTGGGTCTTAATGCTCCTGACCACTGGGCTATCTCTCCAGACCCTTAGACTGTCATTTTGACCTTCAGTTGCCCACTGTCTTAGTCAGGGTTGTTAGTGCTGTGAAGAGACACAAGGCAACTCTTATGAAGGAAGCCATTTAATAGGGACTGGCTTACAGTTCAGAGATTTAGTCCATTATCCTCATGGTGGGAAGCCACGGTAGCACACAGGAGGAGAGGAGCGGAGAGTTCTACATCTGACTTGGCAGGCAGCAGGGAGAGAGACAGAGACACTAGCTTGAGCATCTGAAAACTCAAAGTCCACTCCCAGTGACACACTTCCTCCAAAAAGGCCATACCTTCTCTAACAAAGCCGTCCCTTAAGCATTTAAATATATGAGCCTATGGAAGTCAATGTTATTCAAACCACCACACCTACCCTATTTGGGGGGAGGGGTACTGGGTACCCCTTTAAGGGCTTTAAGCATGCTGGCAAGTCATCTACCGCGGAGCTAACCATTAGCCTTTACACTGCCCTTTGTGAAATACTTGTCATCTGAATTTTAAAGTGTTTCTTAAGATGCACATGGCAATGCATGCCTGTTATTCCAGCATCTGGGAGGTGGAAACAGGAGGAGCAGGAATTTAAGGAACAGCTTAGGCTTAATGAGACCCTCCAGACAAACAAAAATATTTCTTTAATCTTCTGCAAGTCTTACACAATGACAAGGAGAACAGGCTTTAAAGCAGAGTTATTTCAAAAAAGTACAGAATGTCAAAATGGGCAAGACCCTGAAGGCGGGAACATGCCATTTAAAAAATGTCTGTTTGTTTCCTCTGAGCATGGGTGCAATCTCAGGGTGTGGAGGTAGAGGCAGGAGGATCATGAGTTCAAGGTCAGCCCGGGCTGCATATTGAGACCATATTTCAAAAACAACGACCGCTCTTTTAAATAACTACTACTGGTCGATTTTAAATGATAATCTTTGAAACTGACTTGTTATCGGGGTAGTTGAAAAGTGGCTGGCTTCAAAGAAATACAAACAAAACAATGACAAACTATAAGAGTCATTGGGCTGTGGTCAGAGATAGCCAGGGGACTTAAACAACTTTCTCTTTCCTAAGAAAAGAGTGTGATGGTGCTCATCTAGGATTCTAAGAATAATTTCCATCCTGCAGCACAAAAAGGACGCTCGAGGTTTATTGACCTAAAAGTCCTGTGACTCTCACCTTGTCCATTTCCTGTATGGGACAACTGAATGGGTAGAGTTCATGCAAGAGGTATTAGTTACATGGGGCTCAGAGAATCATCGTCTGAGGGGTATTTTTGTTTTTATTTTACAAGAGCCAGAGCAATTATTATTACCTTTTGAGAGAGAGGGTCATTTGCATTTCAAAAAGACACATAGTCCGACCTTCATCTTTCTGTCCTGATTGGTCATGGTAGTCAGCACCTCTCAGGCTGACCAGCAGCGAACACAGTGAGGAAGCAAAGTTCTCAGCTAACGCCAAGAGGACTCAGCAAGTGCCAAGGCTGGGGTCAGTCAGAATGGACTGCTGCCTCTTCCTCTTTCCTTCCACTCATCTCTTCTCCGTCTAATTTCACCTCTGACGCAGAGTCTAAACCAACAAGCCATCTGCGTGCTCACCAGACTGGTGCTCCGTGGCTTACAATGGAGTTATGTGCCAATACCCACCGTAACGTGGAAAGACCTTTAAGGCAAAAGGCATTGAACGCAGCTAACTGAGAAAACGTCATAGTTGAGCAACACAGCACACTGTAAAGCCTCAGTTGTTTTTCTTGACAGCCAAATGACTGCAGCTCGTCAGCTCTGCCCGGGATCATGACAGAGTAATGAAAAGTCAAAACTCCTGTGGTTTCTACTACTGCCAAGATGAAAATCGATGAGTTGAAACATAGTAATAGGAGGCTATCAGAAAAGTGTCATAGACTTTGTTGATCATTTAAGGCAACCTCCTCTTTAATCTTTCCATAGCTAGGACAGTTGGGGCTTGCTCAGCTACCAGGGAAGCCACAGCAGTCCCACCACCAGGAGAAGCAAAGCCAAGGAAACACAAGGGTGAGTAAGAACCAGAGAGAGCCGGACAGTGGTGGCGCACGCTTTTAATCCCAGCACTTGGGAGGCAGAGCCAGGAGGATCTCTGTGAGTTCAAGGCCAGCCTGGTCTACACTGCAAGATCCAGGACAGGCACCTAAGCTACACAGGGAAACCCTGTCTTGAAAAACCAAATAAATAAATAAATAAACAAATAAAATAAATAAATAAATAGAGAGAGAAATGCAGATAAAGTGTGGTTCTTTGACAGTGAGCCCTTCACCCTAAGCAGTTAGGAACCGGGGATACTAGATTAGGAGTCCCTGGGACTGATAATTTCACAGCACCAGTGAACAGTGGGAGAGTTATGGACACAATGAAGAAGCAGCTGTACTGGGGTTCCCACACTGACTCACCATGTAGCCTGAGGTCATCACTGGTTTATCATCTCACCATTTCTCACCTGTAAAACATGTACACCTGTTGAGTAGAAACTAGAGACACTCGAGTTCCTTTCTTGCCATGTCATGGAAAACAATTTTTTCTTTCATTCATATGCTAATCAGTTCATCATCACCGTGAGAAAATACTTGAGATAAATGAATTATAAGGAGGAAAGGGTTGTCTGGGCTCCTGGTTCTGGAGGCTTCTGTCCTGGGGCAGTTGATCATTGTTTTTTAATCCTATGGTAAGGTAGAACACATTGTACAGAAAAGTTGCTCACCTCATGGTGACCAGGAAGGAGAAGGGAAGAGGAGGAGGTCGGGGACGGAGGAAAAGAAAAAAAAACAAAAGTTAATATAAAGAAAAAAAAGTGAATATGACTCCGTTATAAACAAGAAAAAGTGATTCAGGGGGCAATGGGGGTCCACACCTGTAATCCCGGCACTCAGGAGGCAGAGGCAGATGGATCTCTGTGAGTTCGGGGCCAGCCTGGTCTACAGAGGGAGTTCCAGGACGGCCAGAGCTACACAGAGAAACCCTGTCTCGGAAAAGCCAAAAAGAGAAAAAAAAAGTGAACAAGAGAGTAAGGAGTTGGGGTCCCAATATTCCCTGTAAAGGTATACTCCCGACGACAACAACGACCTCCTCGCTTTCTTTCACTAAGCCCGCCTTCTGTGTACACTACAGGCTGGTGACCAAGCCCTTAGCACACGCTCTTTGGGAGGCGTTTAAAAGCTACATTGTAACAATGTCACAATGTTCCTTTTAGAAACAAATGATAGGGTGGCAGTGTAGCCACTACCGTTTTTAAAGAGCTTTGCATATCCCAACTCTAACAAGACTCCTTCATTTTGCTTGCTACCTCCTACACCCATGGCTCAAATATAGTTGTAGTTATAGTGTACATACATTCTGTACAGAAATATTTAACAGTAAATAAATCCACCCACTAGAACAAAAACATGATTTTTTTTCCTCCCTGATTATTGAAATGTATTACATATGTTGCCAAGTCCTTCTTATTATAAGTCCTGCATGAGTGCTTTTATTGTCCTTTTCTATGAATAAGGGATTTTATGGAAAATTAGACATTGTGCTTAGCTTGGGACTGGTGCTGTCAGGGAGCTTTTCCACACAGACTTAACGTTATACACAACTGGACCAAAGTGTCTGTCTTATTCAGTGTTCTATTGCTGTGAAGAGACACCGTGACCACGGCAACGCTTATGAAAGAAACGCATTTGACTGGGGACTGCCTTACAGTTTCAGAGTTTTAGTCCATTATCATCATGGCGGGAAGCAAGGCAGCATGCAGGCAGACATGGTACTGGAGAGTGAGCTGAGAGTTCTACATCTGGATCTGTAGGCAGCAGAAAGAGAGAGAGAGACACTGGGCCTGACTTGGGCTTCTGAAACCCCAAAGCCCATGCCTAGTGGCACATTTCTTCCAAGGCCATACCCACCCCAATAAGGCCACACCTCCTTAATCTCTCTCAAGTAGCGCCACTCCCTAATGACCGAGCATTCAAATATTTGCGCCTATGGGGACCATTCCTATTCAAACCACCACAGTGTCCAAGCACTGTGACCTTCGGGTTCCTATGCTTCCCTGTGTCTTCTGTTTCTACCACTCCAGTGAAGGTCCGTCTCTTGGAAAGAATGGCCTTGTTCACTTCTGAGGACATATTCACTGCTATTTGTCTGTTTCCTTACATAGTGGAGTTTTCCAAGGCTGAACTCAAAGCTCTCATTTCTTCTTTTTACAACATTGAGCCCCTGGGGTGGTCCATCTATTTCTGAGGCTTTATTTATTTTCATGTCTTTGTTGTCATGAGACAGGGTCTCAGTAGCCCAGGTTGGCCTGGAATTCCCTATGTAGTTGGAAATGACCTTGAACTCCTGGTTCTCCAGCTTTCACTCCACAATGCTGCGGTTCTACTGTCTGACATCAGAGCTGGTTTATCTCATAGCTTTACCAGTTTCCCTAAACCTAGCCTCTCCTCTCAGTTCCTATGCACTCTCCCCACCTACTCACCCTCCTTATCAAACCCCTCCCCCAATTCCAGTGGAAAGTGAAGATGCACTTGTCAGTGATCACAGAGGAGCCCCAGAGGGAGACCATTCTCAAGGATTCAGAGTGGCCTCCCGTTGGTTCTCATAGTGAGAGACAATGGCAATCGTGGTGTTGGCCAGCAGCTGTAACTCAAAAGAGCCTCTCCCTTCAACTAATTAGGAAGAAAGAAGCAAGCATTTGTTGTGGAGAGGTGAGTAACAGGATTAATAAAGAAGTATTTGATGTGGCAAGATGAGTGACGGGATTTTTGTCATCATGAAACTGATTCAGGTAAAAAGCTCAACTGTTTAGGATTCCCCAGAATTGAGATCTTAAGAACACAATTTCTGGAAAACATCTGGTTTAGGGCCAAGAGTTCAAGAGAGAAGTGCTTGCTGACCATGTGAAGGGTGTGTGTCTGATTCTCTAACACGAGAAACAAAACAAAAACAAAAACATGAAAACCTTGTTTGGATTTCTTCCAATATTTAATTCGATAGGTAGTTAAAATACTAAGGGGTAGGAATTATCTCTCAAATGTTTTAAGTGTTTCAAAAGGAATAAAAAGGGTTTAATGAGTCCGTATAGGACTAGACCAAGATAATTTTGTAACATTTACTTTCTGTAAAAAATGTAAGTACCGGAATTCTTGATGTCTCACTATGATGGCAGAGATGGATAGGGATGTCACTGTGTGAATTAGTTGCGTGTGTCCTTCATTAACAAGTGCCAGATGATCAAGAGAGACAGAGATCAGTTACATCATCAAGGCTAAGGAAAGCGGGCTGAGAGGTCAACAGGCCTTCCCAGAACTCTCTGCTTTTCCTTGAAATGGAACAACCCCCATAGCCAGTAGGTGTAGGGGAGGGAGAGAGGGAGAGGGATGTAGACAGACAGAGAGAGAGAGAGAGAGAGAGAGAGAGAGAGAGAGAGAGAGAGAGAGAGAGAGAGGGAGAGAGATTGAGATTTGGGTGTAGTTACTCAGCCATATTAACTGAGCTGGGTGTGGTGGATCAAACCTGTAGTGCTGTTGGCCCAGCTCTTTAGGAGACTGAGGCAAAAGAATCACTTAAGTCCCCAAGTTCAAGACCAACCTGATGGGCTAGGGAGATGACTCAGCAGGTAAAGGCCCTTGCCACCAAGGCTGATGACCTAAATTCAATCCCCAAACACACATGATGGAGAGAACTAACTCCTGAAAGTTGTTCTCTGACCCCCACATATGACATATAATAAATAGATACATTTTTTTTTTTAAAGATCAACCTAAGCAACATAGTGTCTGTGCCCAAACCAAAAGAATATAAAAGTTGCAAGGTCCTTGACCCAGGAGAGCATACACGCCCATAGTCCCTCTGGCAGGAACTAGAAGCTGCGTAGAAGGCACACATAAAAGGGTTGAACAGGGGCTGGGAGAGCGGCATAGTGGTAGAGCATGTGTGTAGTATGTGTGAAGCCCTAAGTACTACCCCTACCAGTGCAAAGAAAAAGGGGGGCGGGAATCAGACTGGGTAGGGTAACTTGGCAAGCATGAGGACCTGAATGTGATCCCCCCGGGACCCACATGAAAATGCTGAGCTTGGTGGCGCCTCCCTGTCATCTCAGTGATGAAGAGTCAGGGACCAGGGCTCTCTGAAGCTCACTTAACTAGCCAGTCTAGCTAAACTCCAGGCCAGTGAGAGACCCTGTCTCACGGGAGGTGGCCGGTGTTCCTGAGGACGACGTCTGTGTTGTCCTCGGGCCCATGCATTGCAAAGCCAGATGTTTATATCAGCCATGTCTTTGGGGGAAGAATAAAGTTGTTTAGTATAAAAACTAGCCAATCTACACACCCTCTTTCCTCTCCTGAGGGCGTAAAGGAACATCTCAACAGAGAGCCAAGAATCAGTGGCCGGGAGACACTTCTGGGTTGCAGGTGGCTGCTGTCGGCACTTGTACAGTGCACATGGACGGGGGAATGCCCACGTGCTCCCCACATGTGCTTCTGTGGTTCTTCATGAGAGCGCTTTGGGCAAGTGCAGATGGAGAAAGCAAACGAATGAAAAGCTCATGCAAAAAACTAGCCATCCCCGTGACGCAGCATGGATGTGGGGCGGCTGGTATACAGCCTTATAGGAGAGTCTTACTAACATCAGAGAAGAGGAAAAGAAAATTCTAAGAGGACAGCACAGAGGCAGGAACCCCAGGGAGAGGTCACTAAAAATCCCATCAAATCCTCAGTCGGGGATCAAAAGTTGGTAGCAGAATTATTCCACAGACCTTTGTGTTAGCGCATATGCGTTTTTGAGTAGGTTAACTATGGGACTCACTTTATATTGTTACTTAACAAACTAATTCAATCAAACTGAACTTATTTGGGAGTCTATGTGTGTTTGTGAGTATTCACGTGCCTATGGAGGCCAGAAGTCAATGCTGGTGTCATTGGCTCCTCAGGAGCCATGCACCTTGTTGGGTTTTGTTATGTGTGTGCCTTGAACATGTCATGATATGTGTGTCAAGGTCAGAGGACAATCTGTGGAAGTCAGTTCTCTCCTTCCACCATATGCATTCTGGGGATTAAATTTAGGTCATTAGGCTTGGCAACAGGTAAAAGGGTCCATCTAAAAAAAATTAAGAAAAAAATTTTTTATGTTTGTTTGAGTGTTTGCCTGAGTGTATGTATGCATACCACCATGCCTGATATCTATGAAGGACAGAAAAGGGCATCAGATTGCCCTGAAACTGGAGTTACAGTCACTAGCTGTCACATGGATGATGGGAATGGAACCTATGTCCTCTGCAAGAGCAGAAAGGATTCTTACCTACAGAGCTGTCTCTCCAGCCCCCAATCTTGTTTTTGTGACTCACGTCTCATGGGATCTAGCACTCACCCAACAGACTAGGATGGCTAGCCAGCAACCTCACGGGACCCTCCTGTCTATGTACACACTGTCACATCTGGCTTTTTACATGGTGCTAGGGGTGGAACTTGGATCCGTAGGCTTTGTGGCAATCACTTTACTGTCTGAGCCATCTCCCCAGCCCAGGTTTGTGAGTCTTTATAAAGCTCTGAGTTAAAAATAAAGAATCTAGAGCAATGGTTCTCAACCTGTGGGACGTGACCCCTTGAAGGGTTGAACATTGGATACCCCGCATCTCATATATTTACACTACAATTCATAATAGTAGCAAAATTACAGTTATAAAGTAGCAATGAAACAATTTTATGGTTGATGTCACTACAGCATGAGGAACTGTATTAAAGGGTTGCAGCATCGGGAAGGTTGAGAACCATGGATTAGTAGCTTTGTTAAAAAAAGCAAGCTGTCCTTCATGAGCTTTCGTTCAGATTCTCTGTGAGCCTCCCAGGTGAGGGGTGTCCCTCAGAGGACTGGGATATGAAGGCTTTGGTCCAATCTCTCTAGGTTTCACTTCACGTTTGTGGGAGCAGATCCTAACAGCGCCCCAGAACTTCTGATCCAGAGGGGAGAGCCCAAAGCAATAAGAAGACAAATGGAGTCCACTCTTTAACCATTCCTTCTCTCTTCCACTTTTTTCAAAATATATACTCTCCTGAAGAACCAGGCTGCCATTTCCCAGTATCACAGGCAGCCTGGCTACGGTGGCAGCTCATGTATCCTTAAACTCTCCTTAAGGTTCCTCTCCCTGGCAAGACCAAGAAACGCACCTGGGCTGAGGCCTCCTTCCAAGAAAGCCACAGCCAGCTTGTAAGGGTCAGGGACATCTGCTTCTGCCCCCTCTCCTAACTCCTGGTACTCATCAAGTCCAATCAATGCCTTCAAAGCCAAAGCTAATGCTGACTTTACCAAGAAACCACCCCAGAATCTCACATTTCCTCTGCCTGCCAATGTACTAATCTCTCTCTGTGTCTCTTGCTCCTCTACTGTGTGTGTGTGTGTGTGTGTGTGTGTGTGTGTGTGTGTGTTCATAGGTGTTAGAGGTGATGCCTGCTGTTTCCCTCAGTTGTGTCCTGCCCATTCCTAGTTTTTTGAGACAGGGTTGCTCACTGAGCCTGAAACTATACGATTGGAACATGTTATTTAATGTTCACTAGCTTGCCTGCAAACCTCAGGACTCCTCCTTGTCCTCTGTGCACAGTACTGCACCAGCATTTATGTGGATACTGGGGATCAAACGCGGGTCCTCATGCTTTCACAGTAAGCTCTTTACGGCTGAGTCATCTCTCCAGCCCCATAGCTTCCTTTGTGCTCCTCCTTGACTGTGGTTTCCTCAAAGGAGAGGCCAAATCTCCTTTGCCACAACCCCCGCCCCCCCATCATTTCGCTGGTTGAGTGTTAAGTTGTTTTGAACAAAATTATTCTCACCAGGCTTTTATCAAATAAACACAACTGGGATAAGTGGAAATGAATTTCTGCTCATGTTATTTAATGTGCACAGAACACATTCTAAGTATTTTTAAATGCACTTATTGAGATGTGCTCCACGTGTTATACAACTGACCATTAAAAGTATGCCGTAAATGTTTTTACTGCATGCACATGGTTGTGCAGCCCACTTCATGATCTAATTTTAGAATAGTTCTGTCTCTCCAAAAGAAGTTCTATCCCCCAATTAATAGTACTGTTCATTCCCACCTACTACTGACCTGGTCTGTACCTGTACAGATTTAACGATTCAACGTTTTGTATGAATGGAAACATACAAGGCATGGTCTTCATGATTTAGATTTGATGCTGATGAAACATTTTGAAATTTCTCGTTTAAAGAGGTCAGCTCCTTTAAATCAATCTCTAGTGGGGGGGACCCCACTGTAGGAGGGAGAAATCATCAGTCAGGCAAGAGGAACACTAAATGACCTTTTTAAGGGTGTTTGTGTTTGGAGGTGGAATAACAACACCATTACACAAACAAATGACTCCTGTTTAAGAGCAAATGTTTGGGGATTATACAAAGCACTGGATAGCTGCCCCCTCTCCAGGATAACCACCACCAATGGACCCTTCTGGTCCCTCCACATGCACTGTGTGGAGAGAAATGTCAAGTACTTGGAGAAGGCCTCAATTGACCATGTACCTTCTCATTCATAGAGTGAGGGACAGCTTCGCAATAACCCTTGAAACATTTTCTATGAATTAAATCTGTCCTCTTAGATAAACAAGCACAAACCTTCATGACGAATTTCATGGTCTCTACGACATGCTTTATTTTTTTATTCTTAAATATCTCTCAATTAGGATGTGTCTTACAGTCGCTGCTGGCCTGCTAACAGTCACACGGAAGTTGCCATTGATGGCACAAGTCCAAACCTTTCATGGCTTGTCCTATTGACATGTACTACTGCTGCAGGTTCCCAGGTCATTTACAATTCCATCTAAACGTGGATTCTGTAATTTGATATGGACCTTCTACATACTCATTGCCCAGATATCCTGGAAGATTATATTATCTGAAAACAGGTAACAACAAAAATGTATTTCAGCTGTGAGTTAAAAGGTGATGCAGATGACACAGAGTCTGCATACTAAAAAGCTTTGTGAATAAGTTTACAGTACCAGGCATGAGTTCCCTTCTACAAGTGGGCCTTAAGGCCAACCAGACAGCTGTTGGTTACCCCTGAGATATTAATGCCACTATTACACTGCTGGGCTTATCTGCTAATTGTTTTCACAGTTCAATTATTTGTAGCTGGGCAGGACTTTTGCTAAGTTTTCTCCCTTGGTATCCTGTATAGCACTTCTAACACTGAGAGCTACCCATCAGAGAGGAGGCTTCTAGGTCAGTACCGGTTTGATTTCTTTAAGTCTTGTGACCAAAGTGTGTGGTGTCACCAGCAATAAGATCGTACCCTCAAGTTCTAGCAGCCAACCAGGAGCAATGGCAATAGCCTGTATGCTTTTGGGGGTGTCTCAAAAACATAGGCAAGGACCTATGCCTGGGGAGACCCCAGATCCTGGAACTTACTACTACAATCACTTTGCTAAATGGATACAGTACCCCACGGCCTTCTCAATACTTACCCTTATGCCCGTAAGAGGTTAGAGGTTAGTGCACCTCTTGTCCCTCATCAAAGAATTTTCTTTTGCAGCAGATGGAGGCTATTACAGAAAGCCACAACTAGTCAACACACAGAGCATAAGTAACTATGGGTTGTCCATCCCTAAATAAGATATATATGTGTGTGTGTATATAGATACATCACAACTCTAATACTATAAGATTCACGGAACATCATGGAAGCAGAGCTGGAAAGAGTGTAAGACCAGAAGCCCCTGAGGACTGCTATGAAGTAGTGTCTTCCAATATGACAGGAACGTCACTTCCATAGACTCTCAAAAGCTATGGTCACCTGCACAAGGCCATACCAGTCAGCATTCTAGCATGAATGGGAGAAGGGGTCACAAGGTTCCACACTAGTTTAATAGTTATAGGCAAATGAGGGTTCCTGAGGAAAGGAGAGTGATTTTCTTATAGAAAAAAAGGGGATGTAGGGTACATGAGAGACGTTGATGGACAAGGGGTGAATCTGATCAAAATTCATTGTACTCATGTATGACATTCTTAAAATGTGTATATACAATAAATACAAATTAGAAGTTTTGGGGATGCCCTAGATTCAAATTTTCCTTTTCTGTGTAGCTCTGACTGTCCTGGAACTCTCGATGTAGACCAGGTTGGCCTCCACCTCACAGAGATCTGCCTGTCGGCCTTCAGGAGTGTGCCACTACACTCAGCTACACTTTTCCTTTCTATGGATGCACAAGAGTGAAACGTGAGGCGAGGTGGCTCGGTTGTTAAGCGGGCTTGCTGCTCTGCAAGAGGACCTGAGTTTAGTTTGCTGCACTCACATGGGCCAAGCACAACTGTCTGTGACCTCAGCTCCAAGGGTGCTGACAACCTCTTCTGGACTCCTCAGGCACCTGTTCACACACGGCACACGCATGTGAACACACGCAAATAAAAATAAATCTTTTTTTTTTTTTTAAAGTGAAATGCAATTTTAAAAAAAAATCCATGTCTAGGCTTGAAGGACCATCCCAGGACTGATGACAATTAAAAAGCTTGTGTTAGAGTTTAACTGGCAGGTATCTGTGTCTGTTTTTGTAGAGCATAAAATAATGATACCTTTTACGAGCTTAAACTTCGCATCTTAAGGCCAGCAAATCCCCAGTGTGTTGTCTCATCCTGTATCCCTTGGGAATCTGAGGAGGAAGAATCTGAGCCCAGTTCTCAGAGACTCAAGCCAGGAAGGCTCAGAGATGAGCCCCATTGAAGGAACCGCTAAGGGGACATCTCACACCTGGCGCTTGTATGGGGATCAACGACAACAGAAGCCACGGCGGAGACAAGCAATCTGGGATACAGAAGATTCTAGTGGGGTTCCTTTTCCCGAACGCTGGCACACAGCCCAGAGACGGCTCTGCAAGCTCCCGGAATCCTCCGGAGGACTGCAGAGCTCTATAAACTACATGCTGACATCACCCTTGTCTGGGCAGAGACAGGAGCAGCGGCTGCCCAAGAAGGGCTTTTCAGCATCCCTAATGAAGCAATCACCATAAACCAGAGCGAGAGAGGGAGCGTGCTCACCCCGGCTCCTCCGCCCAGGAGTTCCATGTCCCAGCCACCAATTAACTTTAGAGTTCCATCTGCCTTTCCTGCCAAGCTCTCCCATAAAGGAATTTATCACCTTCTGTTCTGCTTTTCTTCCCAAATGTGAATCAGAAGTGCGCAGCACTGTTTAAAAAGGCACTTTCAGCAAATCTGATTACTCTCCAAGCACCTTTACACAGGACTAGCGAGCTCTTCTGCCTGCCCTCTCGTGGCTTTATTAACGACGCTGCCCAGAAGCGGGCTGTTAGACTGGGCCAATAAGAAGAAGCCGCCCTTGTTTCTGAGGCAGGCACTGTTCTTAGGGACTCTTATCTACTTACTGACTCCCCAAGGCAACCCCTTAAGATCCTTGTTCTGCCGCAATTGAACTGCCTTACCCTTTTGGAGGAGAGATGCGGAGTGTGTGTGTGTGGGGGGGGGGGAGGCTGGAGGGGAGCGGGAGGAGGCATGAGAGGGGGATCTGTGGTTGGTATGTAAAATGAATTTTTAAAAAAAATTAATAAAAGAAGAAAAAGAAAAAAATTAAAATATGAAAACTCCCGTGTTACAGGTGAAGAAACTGAGGCATAGTCGAGTTAAGGAACAGACCCAAAGTCACTCAGCTCCAGGCAAAAGAGTTGCGCGGTGGACCCAGGCAAGCTGCCCAGAGTCCCCTTGTGTGAGCTTGACAGTGCTTGGCTGTGAAGAAGAGCACATGCTCCTCTTTACTTTTGCTTTATTCTTAGTAAAGAATGGGAAGGCTCCCCAGTCTTGTGGTTTTCACACCTTTAAAATTAGCCATTTAGTGTAATGAGTCAATTAGAGAAGCCTTGGTCGACATGGGACCAGGCACTGCCCTTGTCTGTCCATCTTTCCTGGCCTGGGTGGTGTGGCCTTGGGGACTTGGGGAGGGGGCTACTGGACGACGTGGGCGTTGGAAATCACAGCTGGGAAACCTCTACCTAAATACCTGTCGCTATTGACGACTTACCCAGGACCCCAGAGAAGCCTCTGAGTTCCCAAGGCTTCGAGCTTGTCAGGGCCAGAGAGCTCCGTTCAGGGCAGGCTCTCCAGACACGCCTCTGCTCGCCTCTGCTGGGCTCCTTGGCCCTGTCCCAGCACGCTGCCTCCGCATGTCAGTTCGCGCCAGCAACGCTGTCTTAATGAGGACAAATAAATGCGCTCATCTCACAGAGCTCAAGTGTGAATGAGGCGGTCGGGCTGCACGCCCCTGCAGCCCCCTCGGCTGCCCTTGCTTAGGCGGTCTAGGACAACACTGCTCAGCTTTGTACACGCGCTTCTGGGGAATGGTGGTGGCGGGTCTCTGGGAGCACCCAGGGTGGCTCTGTACGCGAAAAATCAAATCTCAACGTCAAGAGGGTTTTTGTGTTCAGCTGTTAGTTCATCCTCTGGGGCTGTTCTGTCCTCCGTTCCTCTAACTTACAATAAGGTCTAGAAAACCCAAACCACCTGAGAGTATTTGAAGGGCCCCTTCGAGTTGGTAATAGCTTATGGTGGAAGCATAAGCCCCTGACTTCTGCCTGGCCCGCTTTGTGTTTGCAGGAAACACAAAGCGGCATTGTTTGGAAAGCATTGCGGCTTGAAAAAATGAATCTGTGTACTGTCCCTCGAAGCAGGCGCTCTCAAGACTTTTTCAGGGGGCTCCAACCAGACCTGCCGCTGAAATGGTCGTGGAGTAACAGTCACATATAATTACTGCTCTGCGCGTTTGAGTTCGTGAAGAAATGGTCCTTTGATTGCAACACTCGGCTTTGTGTTTACTGAAGCTTTACCACCTGACACGTAGTTTAACAACTTCTTCTTAACTCTGGCTGCACTCGAGAAAATTCTAGGCAGACTTGCCTGCGTTTCTGGCCTTGTCTGATGGTGTTCTGATAACTTTGATAGTGTGATACTATGTAGAATGGGGTCGGGGGGATAGGAGGGTGTGAGGGTGTGGGGTTGGTGGGGGTGGAGGGTGGATTAAATTTTTGCTCAAGGCTGGTTTTAAAAACATCCACTTTCCTCTGATTATATTTAAATATAACACATTATACTTAGACCCAAATAGAATTACAGTTCTGTGTCTCTAGGTATCTTCAGATATGTGTGCCTTTGTCTTTGTAGGCTTGGCCAAGTTATTTATACTCACACTTAATTTCTCTCTAGAAATAATGCCAGGTGGGTCATTAAGAACTGTGGGTTCTCTCTTGTGCGGACTGAAGACCAGAAGGCACTCAGCCACACTATGGGGGAAAGAGATGCACTTATATGAACAACGCTGGCACAGAAGGAAATCCCTTCTGCTCTGTGTTAAGGTGGTTATCCTTCTGGACCTCACTCAGTTTGGGGGTTTGAATCCAGGATCTAATGCATCCTAGACGAAAGCACTATCACTAAGCTACAGCCCCAGGCCTCAACCAATTCTTAACGAGCCAAAGTCTGGGGTCATGTCTTGTATAAATGCAAATAGCTTACTCAGCTTTCTATTGCTGTGATGAAATACCTGAGGTAATCAATTACTAGAAAAGAAAAAGGCTCATGGTTCTGATCCTTAATTACCTGTTCCTACGCTTTTAGACCTATGATGGCTCAGTACATCATGGTAGTGGACGTTGATTTAGGAGGCTTCTCTGTCTCGTCATAGTCAGAACTACTGGGCAAGATGGCGCATGACCTAATCCCAGCACTTAGGAGACAGAGGCAGGAGACACTGTCTCAAAAACAAAAAACAAAACTAAAATCACATAGTAGCCAGGAAGCTAATAGGGAAAGAGAAAGGGTTGTGTCCCAATATTCCCTTCAAGAGCACAGGACCACTGACCTAAGTTTCTGTCTTTACCAGGCATGTCCAACCCATAGCCCACAGGATGCATGAAGCCAAGAATAGTTAGGACTGGCTGGGTGTGGTGGCATATGACTTTAGTCCCAGGACTAGGGAAGCAGAGGCAGGTGGATGTCTCTGAGTTCCAAAACAAAGCCTGGTCTACCCAGTGAGTTCCAGGATAGCCAGGGATATGTAGAGAGACCCTGTCTCAAAAAAAAAAAAACTATGAATGTGCTCCAACACCAAATTACAAACTGACTTAAAATGTGAGAGTTTTGCAATATTTTTATAACTCACTTGCACCCTTTTCCGATGTGAACTCTGTAGACTTGTCACCACAGTGTGGCCACGTGTTGAAATGTCAGAAGGTTAGGCTTGCTTTCCTGACTGCATCTGCATCCTACCTTCAGTGGTTCTGTCTCCTGTCCGTAGCACCAAGGGCTGGCAGGCAGGCCTTTAACACCCAGGCCTTTAAGGGACAGTCCAGAGCCAAGCTACAGAGCTGAAGATTCAGCAGGATGACAGAGCACTTACCTCGCAAGCACACAACCCTGCATTCGATCTCCACTGTGAGGGGAAAAAACCCAAACTGAAGCAGCAACCAAGTATGACAAAAATTAGAAATACAGCCCTGCCTAAAGTACTCTACTTATTATAAATGTTAGTAGAGTGGCCTCAATTTCCCAGAAATTTCTGAATACCATCACTGTGCAGTGTACACATGTACAGTCTCCCCACCCCAACACCTTCCTTGCCAGAATCTTAGGGTACGTGGCCCAAGAGGTGTGTGGGAAAGGCTATATGGGTTTTCTGCTGTGTCTATCCCGTCAAAGAACAACTATCCTTGAAGGTTCAATCTGTTGTATACCAATCTAAAAGATATCTGTACTATTCTCGTAATATATTTTGGGTTTTTTTACTTGATTGATGCAAACATCAATTTCCATGGTTAAAACATCCCAATACCAGAAGCCAAATTTGAAGGGTAAAATGGGCAACAGATGATTCTTAGGAGAAAAGAGATGTATAGATGCTTGGGGAGCTCACCAAGTGTTGTTTGAAGGACATACAGTCCATGTGGGTTAAATATCCTTCTCACTTGCCCTTGGCATCAGGCTGGCAGAGGGCGAGGGTCTGTGCCAGCCTATACTAGCCTGACCATTGTCAATGATAGGGTCTCTTCATAACAGAGGACCAGAACTGAGCAGATCCAGCCAGCTTATAACCCACCTGTGTAGATACACCCTTGAAATTTTAAGGGGAACTGGACTGAAAATCAATGAGGGTGTTTGCCTCCCAAAGCCTGTGTCTGGCCAGAGCTCAATTCTTCCTGGAAACATTGCCACGCACACTTGATATGGTAATGAGACAGGCCACTACCTCAGAGTGTGAGGTACCAGCTTGACAAATGGTGAAATAAATACAAGACAAAAGAGGTAGGTGAGATTATATCTAGGTCAGGTTAATATGCTGTATTTTCATACGCCTGTGAAGCCATTTTACATACACAAAGAACATTCCCCTTTGAGTGAAATGACACCCTTTCACAGTGGCACACCAGGAAATAAGAAAGAATCACAACAGGTTAAATACGCTCTGAGCTACAGTTTTCGTGTGCAGAAGCCCGTCGTGAGTAGCTTGTAAAATCAGCCACTGTGACCGCTCCTGCGCCGGCTCTGCTGATTGTACAAATACTTAGCAATGCAGCCGCCTCTCCAAGGGCAGGCTCCAGCCTGACGTTTGCACAGCCAGCAGAAATAATTTCTTGTGGGAGATAGAATTTCGTCGTTTAGCAATATTCCATCACAGAAAGCTGCACCCTCAGCCACACATGCTGTCTATTACAGAGGGGGTGGCTGCCCTTCCTCTGGCTGCTTCCCTTCACATTAACAGGCAGCCGGCAGGTAAATCAATTCCCTTTATACAGGGTGGCAGGGCAGATACTATAGGGCTCTTTAGTGGGAATATTTATCATGGGAGGTGGTCGCAAGGTTTTTACAAGTTGTATTTTCCCCCCTTGGTTATCAGAGTGAATCATGTTCAACAACAACAACAACAAAATGCTAAAAAATAAGAAAATTGGGAAAAATGTATTTCAATTATTCAAAGATAATCACTTTAACATTCTAGTGAGATCTGTACCTTCTTATACAGCTGATGTACCATGTAGTCCTCGCTTGAGATTATATTATAGATGTGGCACCTTCAGCTGCCTCTTTTTGTGAATTAAATATTTCCTTTTGTGTTTGCTTTTTTTTTTAAAGGTATATGCATGTGTGTCTGAGGTGTATGTTCATGGGGTTTTGTGTGTGTGAGTGTGTGTGTGTTTGTGTGTGTGTGTGTGCCACACACACATGCACGCACACATGAGCCTGTGCATGTGCATGTGGAGGCCAGAGGTGAATTCTTTCTCAGGAGCTGTTGACATTGTTTTTTTGTGACAATCTCTCGTTGGCCTGGAGATCACCAATAGGCGGGGCTGGCTATCCCCGCCTCCCTGGTGCTGGGACTGTAAAGCACACAGCTTTACAGTGTCTGGGCTCTGGGAAGCCAAATTCAGGTCCTTGTACTTGCTTAGCAATCACTTTATGGACCGAGCGGGTCTCTCCATCCCATCAATGGCATTCCAATGGATATATATTTGTGTATGATTTCTAGGCCATACCTCTAATTTTTTTCCGTAAGATAGATTATGGATCCCTAGAAGTAAGGACGTCCAGAACAAGATATATAAATATGAAGAGAACATGGTAGTGCTGCACAATTATTTTGTGGGTTAATCAGAAAATACCCTGCTGTATTTTCTGATTGTGCACCATCTGCCAGGAACATTCTCAAAGCGGTTCTTTTTGGTGCTAAGGGAGAAGCCTTGGTGCCTGCTCTGGAGGGCAGAGGGTGAGCTGAAAAGACCCACACCATCCAACCTCTTCTTGATGCTCTAGACTTCTCTCTCCCCTCTGCTGCGACAGTTCATGCTGGCTGTCAGCCTGGCTTATTAGGGATGCTTGGAATATTGGCACAGCACACTTCTGGGCGTGCCGGAGGGTGTTTCCAGAGAAGACTGTCATGCCGTGAGCTGAGTGTGGAAGACCCACCCCGAAGGCAGGGGTACCATCCAAGAGGCATGTACTAGAATTGCATTTCTTTGTAAGGCTGGATAATATCCCGCTGTCAGTACAAACTACATTTTGTTAACCCATTAAGCTGTTCTTGGACACTCGTGTGATTCTATGTTCTGGCTTTTGTGAATGACAGACACTCTGTGAGATTAGCAGACACACAACACCTGTGTCCTTTCCCAAGGTCAAAAATCCTGTCCATCCTTCCCGCTACAGCCACCCTCTGTTGCTTCCGGTAAGCACTCCTTTCCTTTGGCCGTTTAGGTCTGGGCTGGTGGCTGCTATTGCTAACTTGAGACATTGTACCATTCTCTGTGGGTCTCTCCACACCTTTGTAAACTCCTCACTCGGAACGCCCCATCTGGCTGGGTTCAGACTGTCACCCAGACTTTGCTGTAAACTACACTTTAGCCCTGAAATAAGGTGTATCACTAGATGCACCTAGGAACATGGCCAGTGCACCCTGCCCCCCCGCAGCAAGTTCAAAACCATTCAGATGCCCAGGACCATTGCTCGTCAACTGATTCCAAACAG